>NC_065593.1:61852082-62079582 GCF_024542745.1 Macaca thibetana thibetana | reverse complement strand
GGGATATGTACATACATTCTCTGCAAGCTAGATTTACGTATTCTTCCTCATTTATTGTCCTATTTAACCATTTATTTATATCCATATAGACTCATGGCTATTTATTTCATACTTTGGGTGATGACCCAGTACAATGTTATTTACTTTGTTGCTCAAGTTGTCCCAGCCTTGGCCATTGGGAGCTCTGTTGGTTCCTGTGTTCCTTTGACATATCCCATCAACGTGGGTTTTCTGGTTTTTTTTTCAGTATGTCCTTACTTTCTGACACTGCGTCACGCTCCAGACTCATTTCGTATCTTTCCAGACCCAATCCAAGAATTAGTCATTTCTCCAAGGAGCCCTCGTTCTTTTTACTGGAGAAGGTAGAAACCACAGGCCGGTACAGAGTGTGTTTATAACTCCTGGGGTATCATTGTTTTTTAGGCCCTCTCAACAGACAGGACAAAAGATATACATGTTTATACTAATCCATATATATACACACACACACACACATATATATATACACATACACATACACCTTTCTAAATGCAGCTACTGTATCTATGTTAAGTATAGTTCATCTATAAATACATATATTAAATGTGAGTTGATAGTGATTTCTTCAACTCTCATCCATAATTGCATGCATCATTCTAACCTTCTCTCCTTGCTTGTTTGAAACTCTTCATTCAAATGCAATGTGAAACTGCAATAGAGGCTGGTTTGGCTGGTATTTGTTCCTGCTTCCTGGGGAAGAATCTCTAAACCCTTGAATTTCCTGTGACAGGAGAATCTTTGTTGTTCACAGTGGGCCCCTTGGACAATTCCTGAGGTTGTGCTAAGGAGGTAACACATGGTGGGCCCCTAGGTAGTTCATTCTAATGAGATGATTCAGGATGGAGGCTGGCCAGGCCAGAAAGGCCAACTGTGTGATTGGAGGGATGGAGGGATGGGGCTTTGAACCACATGGTATCAGCTTAGCCTCCAGGGAGGAGATTGAGCTCAATCCATGTGGCCAGTAACTCAATCAATCATTCCTACATAATAAAACCCCATAGAAACTCTGGTCCTCCGGCGGGTCCAACCTGCAGACTTTGTCCGAATGACGGATGAAGGAACGCACTCAGAGACAGGTCTCCAGTGAAAGAGCGGGCTGGGGACTGGGTTGCTTACAGACCCTGAGGAGGGGGTTGTAAAGAGTCAGCAGCCATGGCCTTGACTAGCTGGCACTGCAGGCATTTATTCAGCACAGATTTCATGACAAAGGCTTTGAGTCAACACACTTGTGGTTAATCAGCATGGTCACCCCCCACCCCAGAGAGAGGAGTCTTGTGTGCAAATGATTAAAGGCCAGGTTCTGAGGCCTAAGTAAACGAACTTACCAAGATTAGTTTCTTTACATCTTTTTGTTATCGAACTTAAGCTCTTGAGAGAATTCTGTTGCCTTCAGTTAAATTTTCTTTTGAAGCTTTGCAAACCCCAGCCTTCTAAGAACATTTGTATCTTTCTACAATTTTTCCCAACACCCTGATCAATCTCCTACAGTCCCCAAAGCTTGGGTGAACTTCCCTGGTTAACAACACTCTGCATATTGTGCACATCAGTGTGGCGGGAAAATGATGCATCCTGATTCCAGAGGGAGAAGATGCAGAAGCTTCACATTTGGGGCCCTCCCCGACCTTGCCGTATGAGTCTCTTCTTTCCGCTAGTCCTGACTGTATCTTTTTTGCTATAAGAAAACTGTAATAGCAAGTATAATCCTTTCCTGGGTCCTGTGAGGCACTGTTGCAAATTACCAAACCTGAGTGGGTCATGGGAACGCCTGCATTTGTAGCCAGCTGGTCAGAAGAGAGGGGCCCCCAAGCTTCAGCTGGTGTCTGAAGTGAGGGCAGTCTGGGGAGGACTGTGTCCTTGACTTGTGAGGTTTGGCCTAACTCTGGAGAATTAATGTCACAACTGCCTTGTAGAAGCTGCCTCCCACCATCTGTCATCCATTGACCTAGTTGTTCAGTTCCTGTAGACATATATAGGTGCTTTCAGAATTATTAACCCATACCAATATGGGACACAACTTTATCAATTACAGCACAGTGCTTGTGTACAGCTCCTTTTGCCTTTAGTTTCACAGACTCTGCTCAGTTCCAAAGTTACTTAAATCAGCATCTTTTCCTCTGTCCACATTGGCGAGCCCGTTTCATGCCTTTGGAATATGTTTGGATTCTTTGGTCACGTTCTGCATTCCACCTTAGAATCTCCTGACCTCTTAAATGACTTTAAAAAGTTTGCATACATTAAGATGCATTCTTTGGGCCGTAAAGTTCTATGGGCTTGGGCAAATGCAGAGCGTCATGCATCCACTATTGCAATATCACATACAATAGTTTCACCCCAAAAGACTCTGAATTTCCCCTCAGTTTAAAAAATATCAGATATATTAAGGTATAGTTTATATACAACAAAAGTCATCCTCTGTAAGGGTACCATGTACAACATTTTGGAAAATGTGTATACCCACGTAACAACCATCATAATTAAGATATGAAATATTTATATCACCTGAAAATTTCCCTCATGTCCCTTTGGGGACATTCGCTCCCTTCCCAGCAGGCAATGCTGATCCACTTGCTGTTCCTAACATTTTGCCTTCTCTGGAATATCACATAAACAGAATCACAGATTTCACTATTCATTATTTGTTTCTACACACAGAACACTTTTCATACCAAATGTGTGGGCTTTTTTCCCCACCAACAGTCAATTCTCCAACTCTCCAGACACCAACTGGGTGTCCAATGGTTCAGCTCATTAACTGCCAGAGTGAGTGTCAGACCCCACAGGTTAAGGGCTCCATCCCACAAGACTGCCCCCACTGCAAGTATTGGGTCCCCAGGGTACCCACACTTCTGTCCAGCTTGGCTACACAGTGAAGAGTTCTTATGCTCCCCTCCTTGGATTTGACAGTTTGCTGGAGTGATTCATAGAACTCAGGAAAAACAATTTGCTTACATGTACTGCTTTACTATTAAGGATACAATTCAGGATTAGCCAAATGGAAGAACCTGCTTAGGGCAATGTATGAGGGAAGGGACAGAGAGCTTCCACACCTTTCAACCACCCATCTGTCACTTCCACATGTTCACCAACCCGGATGCTGTCTGAACCCCATAGTTTAGGGGGTTTGATGGTTCTGTTACACAGGCATCATTGATTAAATCATTGGCCATTGGTGATTGACTCAATCTCGAGCCATTCCTCCCTCCTCGAAGGTCACTGGGTGGAGCTGAAAGTTCCAACCCTCCAATCACATGGTTGGTCTTCCCTGCACCCAGCCCCATCCTGAAGCTGGGTAGGGGGCTCCAGCCGCCAGTCATCTTATTAGCATACAAAAAGACACCTTCGGGGATTCCAAGGGTCTTAGAAACTCTTGTGTCAGGAACCAAGGACTGAGACTACATACCATAACAAAAGACACTCCTATCACCCAGGCTTTAGGAGCTCTGTGCCAGGAACTGGGATGAAGACTAAATATATATTTCTTATTATATCACAACATCACACCATCTTTTATGCATTGAGCTACCTCTGGCTTCTTTCAGTTGGCATAATGCCTTTGAGATGCATCCACGTGGTTTCATGCGTCAATGGTTATTTCCTTTTTTAGTATGGAGTTATCTTTCAGTGTAGGGCGTACTTTGCTTGTCGATCTATTCACTAGATAATAGATATTTGCATGTGACAAATTTTGGGCTATGATAAGGAAGGATCCCATGAGCATTGATGCATAGATCTGTGTACGCACACATGTTTTTATTTCTCTTGGGCTGAGATTTCTGGGTCATATGATAAGTATATGTTTAGCTTCATAAGAAACTGCTGGTTTTCCAAAGTAGCTGAACCATTTTACATTCCCACCGACGTAGGAGAGTTCCAACTGTTCCACATTCTCATCAACATTTGGTGTTCTCAGTCTTTAAATTTTATCCTTCTAGCAGCTGCATAGTAGTATCTCATTTTGTTTTTAGCTTTCATCTCCTGGATTAATGATGCAAGCGTCTTTGCATGTGCTGATTGGCCTTTTTAAAAAATGTATTTAAAAGGTTAAATTACTATATATAAGCAACTCATGGACCAAACATGTTGGTCCATGTTCATAGTCTAAACAGTGGACGTCCCTCTCTCTCCTGTCTGCGTCCTCCATTCAAAGTGACCACTTTCACTGCCTGGGTGTATGGCCTTCCAGACCAGGGTCTGTGCATGAACAGTGCGACTGTGCCTCTTCCCATGTCAGCATCCAGAAACCTACCTTGTTCTTCATAACAGCTGCAGATTCCATTCTTTTACCAGTTCCCTAAACCTAGAATCATCCTTGTATCCCCCTCCCTCCACCCTCTTGTCTAAACCATCACCAAGGCCTATGATTTTACTGTCCTCCAAGTATCTCGATCAACCTCCTCTCTCCACCTTCTTCACCACCATCCAAATCTCCATCACCTCTTGCCTGGACAGTGGTCCCTACCTCCCAACTCTTCTCCTGCCTCCTACTCCATTCTCTGTAGAACAACTGGAGTAAATTTTTCAAAACGCAAAAGCGATAATGTCATCCTTCCCCACTTAAAGCACTCAGTGCCTTCCTTAAAGGTCTGAAGATAAAGCCCAGATGCCGATGGTCACCTGCAGCAGGTGGGCCTGTCCTCCTCCCTGCTGCCTGCCCCCACTTTGAGCTCCAGCCCACCTGCCCAAGGTCAGCCATCAGATACACGGCAGCCCTCAGCACGGGCTGGGAATGCCTCCATCCTTTCCACCCAGGAAACCTCTGTCTCTCCTGAGATCTCGCCCCAATCCGTCACTTCCTCCGAGAAGCCTCTTCTGATCTCTCCTGATCTTCCATTGCCAGGGGATCTTTCCCTTGTTCCTCCTGGTTCTCAATCCCACTGCCTCTCCTTCCTGGCCCACGTCACAGCCACACGTTTTTGTGGATCCAGAGATTGTCTGATGAATGGTTGGCACCATTCGTTCCCAGTCCACAGGTCCCATCCCGAGGGCAGGATGGGGGATTGTATGGGGAGGTGCTGAATCCCAGCGGGCACTTAGCATGCTCAGGTGAGCAGGCCCCTTGTTCCTGGTTGTGGCCAACACCTCTTCTCCAGGCCTGCCTTGGCTGCTCTTCTCCTGGAGCTCGTGTTCTGCTGGGGCTCAGGCTGGTGTCTGCCTGGCAGGGCCTCCTGACAGCACCTCACCTGGGCAAGGCCTGGTGCCACCCAGAGTGTGGGGACCGATGTCCAGAGGGGACGGAGGTCAAAGTCCAGTCCCATGACCATCTCCCAGCCCAAGCAATGAAGCATCCCTCCAACCCCTCCCGTCTGCTTCCTGCGGCCACGCTTCTCAGTAAAATCCCCCAGCAAACCCGTCTCAGGCGGCCCTGTTTCTGGGTCACCCAGGCTAAGACACCAATTTTTTATTCTTACCCTTGGGTTTTTATCCATTAGGATACACAGGATTCTATGTGGAAAGCCCGCTTTGTAGCCTTTGTTTGGGTGTGGGGGACCCCAGGTTTTCGTGCTGGGTGTAGGAATCCTTGCAGGAGCCTCCTTTCTCTCCAAGGGCCATTTCCTATCCTTTCTTGCCTCCCTGTCTTTCCCCTCTCCCGCTTGCTTTCAGAATTGTCTTGCGGGCATGCCCGCTGCTGGTATTTAAACATGCAGATCCCGGCTTCTGTTTTGCATGAATGTGTGACCTTGGGTAGAGCTGCTCGTGCAGGATGGATGTGTTGTGCTTGCATTCAATCATCGGGAGCAGCCCAAGCCTTGAGAAACCACAGAGACCCGGTTTCCCATCCCCGGCCTCGGGATGGTAATGAACTTCTGAGAAATGGCTCATCAATAAATGGAGCTAAGAGCTCAGGGCAGCGAACCCTCTCTGTCAGGACCTTAATTACAATTGCAGACGTACGTTGGGGGGTGGGGAGCCACAGCAGGGAGGCAGGATGGGGCGCTTATGGTTAACCCCTGATTTCTCGGGTAGAGGTTGGGGGACAGGCGAAGCGAAGTCCTCCTCTCTGGGGAGGACAGGTGGGGGCTGGGGAGGCTGGGATTTGATTTTTGGGAGGAGTTGGTCCATTTGTCCGTCTCTTTCTGCCTACACCAAGCTGTGAGCCCAGAGGTTTTCCCAGCTGGGCAAGACCTGGCCCCGGGGAGGCTGCCCCGTTCTCCATGAGAGCCCCTGGTTCGGAAGGAGCTGCCCCTCGTGCGTTTTGGGTCACACCATGGTGGCTGTGGGGGTCTGTGCTGGGCCCCTGGAGGCAGCAAGGAGCAGAGGAGAGGCTTCAGACCGCAGGGGGATGGGCTGATTCTGCTGTCATCTTGACCCCACTGAGCCGGGAGACTCTGGGCAAAGCCCACGCCCTCTCGAGACTGTTGCTGAATCTCCGCCTGGGAATCCTAAAACCTGGCTCTTGGGGTCATTGTGATGGCCAGAAAAGTATGAGGCAGGCCTGGACATGGAAGAGGAGCTCCTTAATTTGGATTTTCCCTCTGCCACCCCCAAAGACCCAGCCACACCATCCCTCTCCTCCCCATTGTCAGTCCAACACTGACTCCTTTGGGGGATCTTCAGAGAGAGCGCTAGGAACTCAGGACCCATGGACTCCTCCCCAGCAGCTCAGAGGGTCCCACAGTCATGCCCCCCTGCTTGCCCCTCACCCCCTCAAGAGATGAGGTTCAGTCCTGCCTCAGCCCCTCTGCCTTTGACCCTCCGGCAGGCTGGACAGAGGCTGCAGGGTGGAGGGGGGGGGGTCCAGCCTTTTCTGCTTGATATCTTAGTGATTCCCATCCTGCACTCTGCACCCTGGATGAACAGGCTCAGGGTGGATGGGAGACAGGTGGTACCGCCGGTCTGCACTGACTTCCCACGCCCCCAGGGCTGTCTTGAGAGAATGACGAGGAGAGGATTTTGAAACCCCCTGAGGTACCTCTCAGCCATAAGAAACGAGGATCACCACAACTGTCCCCCTCAGCTAAGAACCCACCAGCTGTCTGCACTTCCCAGGTCCACCATTTACCCCTCCAAGAAGGAAGGATTAGCCTGGGCCACTCAACTGGCCAAGTGACCCACCGAGAGTTGCAGGAGCTGGCGGTGGTGGTGGCATCCTGGCACTCCTAGAATCCCTGTCTCCCAGGGGGTGATTGCCCATAAATAAGTATTTTATTTAAAAAAAAATTTAAAACTTACATTAAGACCTGCTTGACTTTTTGACTTTTTTTTTTTTTTTTTTTTTAGACAGAGTCTCACTCTGTCATGTCCAGGCTGGAGTGCAGTGGCATGATCTTGGCTCACTGCAACCTCCGCTTCCCAGGTTCAAGTGATCCTCCTGCCTCAGCCTCCCGAGTAGCTGGGATTACAGGCATCCACCACCATACCCAGCTAATTTTTGTATTTTTAGTAGAGACAGGGTTTCATCATGTTGGCCAAGGTGGTCTTGAACTCCCAACCTTCAGTGATCTGCCCGTCTCGGCCTCCCAAAGTGTTGGGATGATAGGCATGAGCCACTGCACCCGGCCCCACTTGACTATTGCAGAAAAATTAAAATTCAGATAAGCAAAAAGAAAAAGAATGAAATATAAATCATTCTAAAGCCTGCCACCTGGAAAAGCCACTAACACCGTGTGATATGCTCCGGGATAATTTTCTCAGGGGCTTTCCTGCTCCCGGCTTTATAATCACGGCAGGGGGTGAGTGTGTGTGCGTGTGTGCGTGTGTGAGTGTGTGTGTGTGTGTGATGAGAACAGGCAGCAGCAAGAAGCAAGACGCTGAGGTGCCGGGTCGTGGCAAGCCGCCTGCCTTGGGGCCGGAATTTTCCATGGTAGTAAATCCATCTCTTCTGAGAGGTGGTAGCACAGAGGACATAAGCGAGGTGCCAGCGTCAGTGCGGTGTTTACTGCACAGATAGAATATTTACAACTCCATCTTTGGTATAAAATGTGGCTCTTTCAGACCCCACGAAGGTCACTAGAATGTCAGGGAATTTATGGATGTTTTATAGCACATTGTGCTGGGAAGCGAGATAACAGGATTCTGTTCCTCTGTACCCAGAGCTGAGAGACACCCAGGGTGGGAAAACAGTGAGCAGCTGGCTGGGAATTGGCTCCTCCCGCCCGCTCCACCCCACCCAATCCTGCTCATTTATGCTCATGTGTATTCTATTTGTCTGTGTGCATGTAAAACATATGTTACTCCAGGCAGGGGAGGGGAGGTTCAAGTGTGCAGAAGGGAGAACAATTAGAAAAATCATGAATCACGAATCTGTTTCTGCTTCTACTGTTAGGGCTAATTATTTCTTGGTTTTACATAAGAGATGCTGTCTCAATTAAAACTGGTAAGGTCCTGGGTAGATTACAGTTCTAGATTCTAGAATCACAGCAAGGGGCAGGGACCTTAGAGACCATAAAATCCATCGTTGGCATTTTCAACGAGGAAACCAAAGCCTGAAGAATGTTTGCTGAATGTGCTTTCGTGTTATCTGAGTTTTGGGGGAACGATTTTGAACGTTACCTCTTGTGCAACTTAGAGGGGAGCTGAGTTTGGCTGGCTTCTCTGGAAGTGGTCCCTAAGAATCCTCTGCAGTTGGTACCTAGCTAGTTAGAAACCAGTAACCAGCCAATAGAAAGCCGCGCACTTTCTATTGTTACACACACTTCTTGTCGGTTTCTTCTGTCCAGGCACTGGTTGGATCCTCTCGAACTTAAGTCATGTGTTTATTCATTCATCTGCCCAACATGTCCCTGGGAGGGCATCCTAATTAGAGAGCCTGTGACGTGGCTTTGGGGGACACAGATGGGAACAACACAAAGCCAGAGCCCAAGGAGTTTCCATCTCGTAATAAGGCACTGGAACCACTGTTGCTAAGACACAGCCAGCAAGTCCCAGTGACTGCAGAGAGCTCTGCTCCCGGGGATGCTTTCCCGGCTACAAGTACCAGGCTAGGAGCCCAATCTCTGCCGTGGTACCGTTCCTCTTGGCATTTCCCTTCTCTCTTTTCAGCTTCAGCCATGCTATCTATAAAAGCATTTTGCTGAATTAAGTGAACTTCCGTAATTCTGGGTTGTTCTAACTCTAAGGAGGAAGTGGCCAGCCATCCTGAAAGACATGTTCGGGTTGAGACTGTTGCTGATGTCTTCAGTACGGGGTTGGCATGGAGGGGAATCTGGAGATGACGGAACATTACAGGGAACAGAAGTCCATGGAAACACACAACTGAGGGCAGGGAAACCTTCATGGTAGGATGCCAAGGAATAAATACAGAAGGGATGATGGAGCGACAGACAGGTCACCAACAGATGCTGACATTAGTGGGTGAGAGCACTATTAAGATCAGGGTATTTATGCACCTCCAAGCATCTCCTCACAAATTGTTTATTAGATACAAAGAGAAGAGAGTAACTTCATTGTGGAAACACCTGGCAGACAGCACCTGAACCACATGATTAAGGCTAATTTCACCAATATGATGACACAGGGCCAGGTGCCTCCAGATACGACGCACTGGGGAGGACGCAGTGTCACTTCCATGGTGTTCCCAGAAAAAAAATGCCTGACCTGAATCTGATTACCGAGAAACATCAGGAGAACCCAAATTGCGGGATATTCTGCAAAATAACTGGCCCATGGTCTTCAAAAACGTTATGGTAAAGGAAGGTGAAGAAAGACTGAGAAGTTGGTTCAGATTGAAGGAAGTTAATGAGAGGGGCCAATGCAGCTTGTCGCCAGTTTGGTTCTGGACCAAGCAGCTCATTGCAAGCAAGGATATTATTTGGATAATTGGTGAAATTTAATATGAACTGTGGGGCTGAGAGCGGTGGCTCACATCTGTAATCCCAGCACTTTGGGAGTCCGAGGTGGGTGGATCACCTGGAGCTGGGAGTTCGAGACCAGCCTGGTCAATATGGTCAAACCCCGTCTCTACTAAAAATACAAAAAATTAGCCAGGCTTGATGGTGGGTGCCCGTAATCCCAGCTACTTGAGAGACCAAGGCAGGAGAATCACTTGAACCCAGGAGGCGGATGTTGCAGTGAGCTGAGATCACGCCACTGCACTCCAGCCTGGGTGAGAGAGTGAGACTCTGTCTTGGGGAAAAAAAAAAAAAAGAATAGACTGTGGATGAGAAAATAATATCTTATTAATGGTAAGTTTCCTGATTTTGATTGCTGTACTTCAGTTATGTAAGATAATGTCTTCATTCTTAGAAAAGTGCACCAAGAAGAAGAGATGTGATGTCTCAGACTTATTCTCAAAAGGTGCAGGAGAAAAAGACTGTGCACAAAGGGCCGGGTGTGGTGGTTCACACCTGTAAACCCAGCACTTTGGGTGGGCGGATCATGAGGTCAAAAGATCGAGATCAGCCTGGCCAACGCGGTGAAACCCCATCTCTACTAAAAATACAAAAATTAGCTGGGTATGGTGGTGGGTGCCTGTAATCCTAGCTACTCAGGAGGCTGAGGCAGGAGAATCACTTGAACCTGGGAGGCGGAGGTTACAATGAGCCAAGATTTTGCCGCTGCACTCCAGCCTGGGCGACAGACTCCGTCTCAAGAAAAAAAAAAAAAAAAAAATGCACAGAGAAAGCGAGACGGTGATAAAGCACAAATGGAAATCCGTGGAAACTGGTGGAGTATGTGGGAGTTCCTGCTGCTATTCTTGCAACCTTTCCTAATTTGAGACTATTTCAAAGTAAAAATTTACCAAAAAAAAAAAAAAGTAAAAGCAGCTCAGTACATTGTGGAATTTAATAAGTTATTGGTCTTAAATCAAAACCTACCTGATTTGAGATTGATCTGTTCATCATGACCATAAAAACCTAATTCAAAGGAGCCAGTGCAATTAACCAGGCCACTGAGGCTCTTGGGTCGTTTGCCCTTTCTCTGGTGAGTACGCAGGTAGCAAAAGAAACTCAGTTATTTGTTGCTTCTACCTGGCCAGTCAAAAAGTTGTCCCAGTCACAGACTGAATCAGTGATCTTTCTTTTCCTTGCCTTCTTCCTTTCCTCCTTTCCTTCTTCCTTCTTTTCTTTCTCTCTTCCTTACTTCCTCCTTCTCTTCCTTCCTTCTTTCTTCCTTTTATTATCTTTCTCTTCAATTTTCATTTCTTCTCTAATACTGAATTACCAACATTTTCTTTCTCCTTCTTTACCTCCTCCCTTCCTCTCTCCCTCCCTTCTTTCCTCTCTCTCTTTCTCTTTTCTTCTTTCTCATTTAGCCTCCAAGTCAACAATTACTTTGATGTGAAAAAATAGCTTCTTCCTTCTTGCTTTCCTGGTTTCCATTTTTCCAGATAGAAGTGGAAGAAACAGTCTTGAAAAGTGCTCAGTGAGAAAAAAAAAATAGCAGAGTTGAAATTAAATATTGTAATGATGTAAAACAGTAAGCAGCCCTGCTTGACAGCCCTGACAGCTATTTGTTCTAGAAAACAGCATTTATGATGTCAGTCCTATACGGGAGTATGTTTGAATTAAAATAATTATGGCTGATAGCACAACAAAGATCCCTGGAAGTCAATCATCCTTCACAAATACTGCAGATAGAACCTTCCTGGTGGGGGGAAAAGACTCTGTCAATAGATGGAAGCAACAAAGGACTTGCCAGAGATCCCTCCAGAAACCCAGATGTCCTCTGGGAAGCCAGAATGCCTCACCTCTGAGAGAAGCCCATGTTCGTGACGTGGCTTCTGAGGCCACGGTGCCTATAGGACTGAGCAGACAGGTCACTGTCACTCCTGGGATACACTGCATCCTTCTCAGGTCAACTGTGTTGACTGAATTGACATGCTGCTGCTGCTGCTGCTGCTTCTTCTTCTTCTTCTTCTTCTTCTTCTTCTTCTTCTTCTTCTTCTTCTTATTATTATTATTTGAGACAGGGTCTTAATCTGTTACCCAGGTTAGAGTGCAGTGGTGTGATCACGGCTCACTGCAGCCTCAACCTCACGAACTCCAGTGATCTTCTCACCAAGCCTCCCCAGTAGCTGGGACTACATCCATGCACCACCACACCTGGCTAATTTTTAACGTTTTTTTTTTTTACAGAAGGCGATCTCATTATATTGCCCAGGCTGGTCTCGAACTCCTGGCCTCAACTGATGCTCCTGCCTTGGGCTCCAAAAGTGTTGAGATTCCTGGTGTGAGCCACGGTGCCCAGTGACCCACTGTTTTGGTGATATCATATGGACAACCCAAAGTGAACGTCTTTGTCTGCTTTCTCTATTGCAGTTTTAAATTTGAAATTACCAATACTGCTGATTCAATTTTTGTGCCAAAAAGAGGATCATTGAGGATCTGGCTGAGATGGCCTGATGCCCAGAAACACTTCTTGACCCACAGTAGACCCCCTTCCAGCTTATTCCTGTTGTTTAAGATTTAATTCTTGGGCTGGACATGGTGGCTCACTCCTGTAATTCCAGAACTTTGGGAGGCTGAGATGGGTGGATCACCTGAGGTCAGGAGTTCAAGACCAGCCAGACCAACATGGCAAAACCCTGTCTCTACTAAAAATACAAAAATTAGCCAGGCGTGGTGGCAGGTGCCTGTAATCCCAGCTACTCATGAGGCTGAGGCAGGAGAATCGCTTGAACCTGGGAGGTGGAGGTTGCATGTGAGCTGAGATTGTGCCATTGCACTCCAGCCTGGGCAACAAGAGTGAAACTCTGTCTCAAAGAAAAAAAAAAGATTTAATTATTTCCAGAGTAAAGCACCTCCAAGGGGGTCGCAGGTTGGCACCCTTTAGGCTTAAGGGAAGTTGTTGGGTTTGGGACTGAAAGCTACTGGGGCTTGAAGGGGTAGGGAAGGAGTGAGAGAAGGGTCGGGGGGCAGGAGATAAGCAGAGAAATGGGGGGTTTCCTGGGGCCCAAAGCTGGGCCCTGGTAGGGAGGAGCCTCATCCCCTCCACTCCTTCAGCTCTGTGAGGGCGGGGCAGGGCAGAGCTTACAGATCTTAGCCTGGGTCAGAGACCCCCATGAATGCTCCACTCCTTCATCCTGCTTCTTCCTTCTCCCCCTCCTCCACATTCTGGACCTGCTCATCCCAGCCCAGGCTGTGAAACTCTGTTCAGGCTGATCAGTTTCTCTGCATGAGCTTGGGACTGGGGGGTGTGGAGGAACTCCCTCTTCATCTCCATACTGACCTCCCTGTGCACTGGGGCGGAACAGTGTCACCCCAGAATTCATGTCTGCATGGAACTACAGAATAGGGGCTGGGTTTGGAACAATGGTCTTCACAGACATAATTGAGTTAAGGGTCTAGATGCAATCACCCTGGATTTAGGGTGGGCTCCAAACTGAATAACTGGGGTCTTTGCAAGAGAAAGGAGAGGACATTTGGGATGCACAGACACAGAGAGGCAGATGGGAGCAATGTGTCTATAAGCTAATAAACCAAGGATTGCCAGGAGCCGCAAGAAACTGGGAGAGAGGCCTGGACAGAGTCTCCCTCGGAGCCTCCAGAAGGAAATAGCCCCCACCTTCATCTTGAACTTCCAGACTCCAGAACCATGAGAGAATACATTTCTGTTCTTTGAAGCCACTCGGTCTGTGGCAATTTGTTACAGCAGCTCTAGAAGACTTCCTTTCTTACTGGTGCAAATATTTATTGAGCGGCTACTGTGTTCCAGGGACTCTGCAATGTCCTGGAAGCAATACCAAGACCAGGCAACCTGTGCCACAGCAGAGCCCTGGGTAGCAGGCAGGTCTATTGGGACTAGAATGCTAGATCCCATAGATCAGGGGACCCCAAGTACCTGTTAGGAACCAGGCCTCGAAGCAGGAGATGAGCGGCGGGCCAGACAAGCAAGTGAAGCTTCATCTGTATTTTCGGCCACTCCCCACTGCTTGCATCACCGCCTGAGCCCTGCCTCTTGTCAGATCAGGGCAACATTAGATTCTCACAGGAGCGTGAGCCCTACTGTGAACTGTGCATTCGAGGGATCTGGGTTTCAAGCTCCTTATGAAAATCTAATGCCTGATGATCTGTCACTGTCTCCCATCACCCCCAGATGAGACCATCTACTTGTAGGAAAACAAGCTCAGGGCTCCCACTGATGCTACATGATAGTGCAGTTGAATAATTATTTCATTATATATCACAATGTAACAACAATAGAAACAAAGTACACAATCAATGCAACGTGCTGGAATCATCCCGAAACAACACCACCCACAACTCTCCATCCTTGGAAAAATTGTCTTGCCCGAAACAAGTCCCTGGTGCCAAAAACGTTGGAGACCCCTGCCAAAGACCATCCCATTTTCCTTCTCCAGACCTAGGCTGGGTCCACAGCAAGTAGACAATGCACCATTTGGCATCCTCTAAGAGGACTGCAGCCACTGAGGAAACTGTAGCATTATCCTGCTTATTCTGACGCCAGGACACATGTTCTTTCTCTGGTCGTAATCTGAACTCCAAGTGTTTTCATGTTGCCCAGCTCTCAGCTCCGAATATGAAATGCTGTTCTTTTACAGAGTCAGGGAAGTTGCCCAGGAAGACCAATAAAACCGAATAAAAGCTGGGCGTGGAGGTTCACGCCTGTAATCCCAGCACTTTGGGAGGCCAAGGCAGGCAGATCACCTGAGGTCAGGAGATCGAGACCAGCCTGGCCAACAAGGTGAAACCTCGTCTCTACTAAAAATACAAAAATTAGCTGGGCATCTTGGCATGTGCCTGTAGTCCCAGCTACTGGCAAGACTGAGGCACAAGAATCACTTGAACCAGGGAGGTGGAGGCTGCAGTGAGCCGAGATCAGGCCGCTGCACTCCAGCCTGGCAACAGAGCAAGAAAAAAAAAAGAAAAAGAAAAAGAAAAGAAAGAAAACAGAAGAAAAAGAAAACATAGATCGGATAGGAGGTGAGCTCCAATCAAAGAGCTTGAGAAACTGTGCTTTGGATGAAGAGTCAAGAAGGAAACCAGCCAGGCGTGGTGGCTCAAGCCTGTAATCCCAGCACTTTGGGAGGCCGAGACAGGCGGATCACGAGGTCAGGAGATCGAGACCATCCTGGCTAACCCGGTGAAACCCCGTCTCTACTAAAAAATACAAAAAAACTAGCCAGGCATGGTGGCGGGCACCTGTAGTCCCAGCTACTTGGGAGGCTGAGGCAGGAGAATGGCTTAAACCCGGGAGGTGGAGCTTGCAGTGAGCTGAGATCCGGCCACTGCACTCCAGCCTGGGTGACAGAGTGAGACTCCGTCTCACACACACACACACAAAAGTAGGAAAGTCAAAGAAGAAAGGTACCTAGGGGAGCCCCACAGAGGTGGGCCTGTCCCTGGAGGGAGCAAGGCAGAGCCAGAGCCCCCAGTCCCCAGGGGTGAGCCTTCTCTCTGACGCTGACGATGCTGGCCGAGACACCGCCCTTGGCACAGGGAGAGGGAGGAGCTGAGCAGAGGGCTTACCTTTGGGGCTCTAGACGCCAGCCGGTGGGATCTCGACTTCGAGGTGACAGCCAACTGGTAGAAGCCCTTGGGCATCACCAGGAGTGCCTTTTGGGGCCACTTTTCAAGCACATATGGGGCTGAGCGCTTTCCTGCTTGACATCATTTGTTTCTCACTGAGAATTCATAAGGGAGGTGTCAGTATCCCCATTCCACAGATGGGAAGACTGAGGCCTACAGGAAAGTAATACCTTCCTGAGGTTGAATAGCTAGTAAGTGTAAGCTGCCTGGTGTTCTGTGTCCACAAGCGTAACACATGGTGAAATGTATGGCTAAGTTTAAAAGGCCTCTTTTAATAACTGGAAAATGACATGATAACTAAGAAGAAAGCATGGTGTCATATGTCGATCGGTAGCGTTTTCTCTTTTTCTTAATGGCAGAAATAAATAGGTGCATTTTATAATTGATGGTGTCTTAGATTCCATAATACACAGTATTTAATGTTTATTCATTCAACAGGCATTTATCGGTGCCTGCTGAGTGCTAGGCTTGGCACCAGGCTGTGCAAACACAAGTCTGAGAAAGTGCCTGCCCTCAAGGAGCTGATGCGTCATAGGAGAAGTTAGGCAGATGACTGAAATATTTATAATGTAATTGAGAAGTCCCTTGAGAGGCAGGCAAAGTGCTTCCGGGTGCAGAGTATGACAGGTTCTCCAGATGGGACAGTGTTTACGAGGGTAAGGACTTAAGAGGGAGGCAGAGACAGAGAGCTGAGCAGGGCACTGTGCATGCACTCTGACGCCATCTCCATCTGATATGGTTTGGCTGTGTCCCCACCCAAATCTCATCTTGAGTTGTAGCTCCCATAATTTCCTCATGCTGTGGGAGGACCCAGTGGGAGGTAATTGAATCACGGGGGCAGTTCCCCCATACTGTTCCTGTGATAGTGAATAGGTCTCACGAGATCTGATGGCTTTATCACGGGAAACCCTTTTCCCTTGGCTCTCATTCTCTCTCTTGTCTGCTGCCATATAAGATGTGCCTTCCACCTTCTGCCATAATTGTGAGGCCTCCCCAGCCACTTGGAACTGTGAGTCCATTAAACCTCTTTCTTATAAATTGCCCAGTCTCAGGTATGTCTTTATCAGCAGTGTAAAGACAGACTAATTCACTATCTATCCAGATTTCCTTTCGGGTCTGGTTGCCTGATTGCCCAGTGAGCCCCAGAGGGCTCTGGCCCTATATCCGCAGCCTCCAGTGCAGAGCTGTGTGGGGAAGCCTGGAATGAAGGCTGTGAGGGTTCAGAGAACCACTCACCTCTATGAGCTATTTGTCTGGTGAGAGGTGGTAGAGGCAGGAGTGGGGGGAGTGCATTATGAAACACACACATATGGGAAAAACAGGAACTGTATCAATCAACTTATCAACATCAGTTAAAAGGAATGGGCTTGTGCTAAAGGTGCGAAGGCTGGGGAAGCATTGGCTGGTCCAGAAAGATTATGGCTCTCACATTAGCACCAGGGCTGGGCTGGGACTTAGCTGCCTGTCCAGAGTTCTAGGGAAAAATTCTACGGGCAAGCTCCAAACATCACCCACCTGGGTAAAGAGTTTTAGATTCCACACTCTGATGCATGGAATTGGGGTCAAATTCCTTCTCCCCAACTATCTTCCCAGCACACAAAACTCTGTCCACAGCAGCGAAGTGGCGTGGAAGCAAAGCTCTGATGATTTAGAAGCTAGTCAGCCTCGGAGAGTGATTCCCTGGACTCGGGTTCTTACTAACTAGGAAGGTCATTCATTCACTCTTCATTCATTCACTCATTCATTCATTCATTCATCACTCTTCACTCATTCATTCATTCACTCTTCATTCATTCACTCATTCATTCATTCACTCTTCACTCATTAATTCACTCACTCACTCATTCACTCACTCATTTATTCATTCACTCTTCATTCATTCACTCACTCATTCATTCATTCACACATTCATTTGCTCAAGACATGTTTTCTGAGTTCCTGCACACACTGGGTGCTGTTCTTAGCATGGAGATCCAGCAGGGAATAGGACAGGTGTTTAGATTTTATTCTGATAGGGATGATGGGTCACTTGGGATTTCAAGTCAGGAGCACGGGGCTGGGACTGGGGATATAGAGGTGAGCACACCAGCCACACACCGAGGGGAGAAGGTCTGTGCCTGTTTATGTGTGGGTGTCATGGAGCGAATGGTTTAATTATAGCAGCACTGTGCTGGCTTCCCATTAATAATGCAGTGAATTTCAGCAGCAGATTAAATCCTATAAAGGAGTAAATTGCCCAGGAAAGTGAAGTAACGTCGTGGTTGAGGACAATCAGTACATTATAGGTCTTTGATTAGATAGAAGCCCACGGCAGCGGGCAGATGGGCTCTTAGTAACGCACACATATGAGAAAAACAGGAACTTCATCAATCAACTTATCAACATCACTTAAAAGGAATGGGCTTGAGCTAAAGGTGCAAAGGCTGGGGAAGGATCAGCTGGTCCAGAAAGATTATGGCTCTCACATTAGCACCAGGGCTGGGCTGCGGCTTAGCTGCCTGTCCAGAGTTCTAGCTAATGGGCCTTTAAGAACTTTACTTTTATGAGCGGTGTTAGAAGCATGCCATAAAACAACGTTAGGGAGAAGAACTGGCTGTTTCTTGATCTGAGTGGCTTCTGATGCTAGGCCAGCAGCTGCCCAGAGCCCTGGAGGGAAGGGCTAGAGCAGGCCTGCCTCTTGGCCTGAGGAGGGTAAACCTAGTCTAAGCAGCTCTGGTAAATCCCTACTGGCCTTGGTTCCAACTTGGAGGGAATTCTAACAAGGTGCAGGGGGTGAGATGTGCTGGGCTCGGCCGCCTAGCTGGCAGGCAGGGGCCAGGGGCTGGTAGGTAGGGCTGAACATGAAGGGGTGCCAGCAAGTCAGCCCTCTAAAGGCAGCCGTGTTTGCCTGCTTTGTTCACTGATGTCTCCCTACTCCAGAGCTTATGCAGAGCACCAGGAAAGCTTCCTACGGTCTTATACTTTCTTTCCTTCTGATCTTAGTCTGCATGACATACCCTTACCCTGAAATCCTACATGGCCCAGCCAGGCAGAGGCTGATTCAGCCATTCAATTGGCAGTTCTGTTTTGTGTGTCCACGGTCTTAAATCAATAGCTTTCCCCATGGATGCGTCTTGTACCTCTGGATTTTAAGCCCCCTGAGGGCAAAGGATGGTTTCATTCCCATTGTGTCCCAGGGCAGGGGTCTTGGAGAGGGACACACGTACTCCAGGGGCCACGTAAGAGCATCCACTGGGGATCAGGCAAATAATGTTAGGACTTCTAGTTATATTTATTTTTTACTATCATTATATTTGTCCATTCTCGCACCACTATCAAGAAATACCTGAAATTGGGTAATTTATATAAAAGAGAGGTTTAATCGGCTCACGGTTCTGCAGGCTGTACAGGAAGCATGGCTGGGGAGACCTCAGGAAGCTTTCAATCATGGCAGAAGGCTAAGGGGAAGCAGGCATGTCTTAAGTGGCTGGAGCAGAAGGAAGAGTGTGAAGGGGGAGGTGCTCCACACTTTTTTTTTTTTTGAGACAGAGTCTCTCTCTGTCGCCCAGGCTAGAGTGTGATGGCACAATCTTGGTTCTCTGCAACCTCCACCTCCTGGGTTCAAGCAATTCTTCTGCCTCAGCCTCCCAAGTTGCTGGGATTACAGGCAGGAACCAGCACGCCCGGCTAAATTTTGTATTTTTAGTAGAGATGGGGTTTTGCAATATTGGTCAGGAAGGTCTTGAACTCCTGACCTCAAGTAATCTACCCATCTTGGCCTCCCAAAGTGCTGGAATTACAGGTGTGAGACAGCACACCCAGATGATGCTACACACTTTTAAACAACCAGATCTCATGATAACTCACTCACTATCATGAGAATAGCAAGAGGTAAATCTGTCCCCATGATCCAATCACCTCCCACCAGCCCCTCCTCCAACACTGGGGACTACAATTTGACCTGAGATTTGGGAGGGCACACAGACCCAAACCATATCAATCATGCTTAAAAACTTTCCATTTTGTGTATATGTTTTCTAATGTGGGCTCTGCCAGTTATTCTAGGCCAGTGATCCTCTGCGGGGAAGGATTTTGCTCCTAGGAGACGTTGGGTAATGTTTGGAGGCATTTTTGATTGTCATAGTTGGGATAGGGGGTTGCTACTGGCATTTAGTGGGTAGAGGCCAGGGGTGCTGCTCAACATCTTCCAGTGCACAGGAGCACCCCACAACAGAGAATGACTGGGCCCCAAATGTGGATGGTGCTGAGGTTGAGACACTGTGGGTCTAGCAACTATTGAATTCTCCTCGTTCCTTGATTTTAACATCTGTAAAAACGGTATAAGAGTAGTGCCTATCCCATAGGTTTTTATGAAGTGAGCAAATACATGTGAGGGATTTAGAAACAACATTAGCTCTTACAATTGTACTTGTATTTGTTTATGAATAACTGCATATATATTGTGGGTGGTGCTCAAAACTTTATTCTGATAGAAATATGCCATAAAAAACATTTGAAGCACCGGAATACATAGATGGATAGATGCTGAAATTAGTGATAACACCAGATAACATTTTTTTGAGTGGCAGAAATTTGCTAAGCGTTCTTCAAAAGCTTGGACTCGCTGGCTCTTTCAATAATCCCATGGGGTAGGTGCTCAATAAATATCTGTGGCTGAACAATTAATATTAGGCTAAATACCAATGCGTTAGGCTTGACACAGACAACACTTGCCTTGAAGATTTGGAGGGGAGATTAATTTCACTTGTTATACTCATGAAACACTCCAGGAAGAACCAGGGTTAGAAAAGTCGATCTGAATTCTACAGGCACAGGGAAGTTTGGGGGTCATATGGAGTCTCAAATGCCAGGCTAGGTGGTTTAGATTGTAGCCACAGATAGTATGAGCTTCAGAGGGTTTTTTGCACAAGATTTGTAAACCATGAAGAGATGATAGAATAGTAGGTAACCCTAAAATATCCTAGGGTTCCATGTGGCCAAGTCTCTTCCCAGAATCACAAAGAATAACTCAGTATCTAAGAATAATTAAAAATCTTGACTTGCGTTTCTCAGAGTGTAACACAGGGAATTCTGCTTGTGATCTCGGCTCCGCTAGTTATGAGTCCAGCTTCATGAGTGGAGCTTCAGGAATCTCGTTCCTGTTTTATTCCAGCTGGGGGAGATTTGGAGGGAGTGGAGGAGGATGTGCTGGTGAGTGTGCCCGGAGGTCATGGTTTCTAAATGCCTACCTAGATGGCGGGATGAGCATCTTCCCTCTCTGGATCAAGGGCATCTCCATAGAAAATGCAGTCAGCAATATCACCTAGGAGGATTCAGGGCCAGCCTGGTATGTGTAGTGTGAGCGCAAATGCCCAGCCTGGTGTGTGTGGTGTGAGTGCAAATGCCCAAGCAGCTGACTCCGTGGGGTGGGGAGGTGATCTGTGAGGCAGTCAGGAATTGTGAGGGGTGATGGGAGACTGTGAAGTGCCCCCCAGGCCCAGAGCTTGTTTCCCTGCCCACTTTCTGAGAGTTAGAAAGTCCATCCATAAAGTTTCTTGCCTTCAGCAGAAAGTTTCTATCCCCATCTCAATACAACACATAGGAGCCCTTTAAGGCATAAAGCTTGAGCTGTTTTCTTTCTTCCCTTTTGCATTCAGGAAATACTCTCTGAGTTGCTGAACACTTAGTATTCAGCCCCTTCTCCTAAGGAGGAGCCACACAAATGAAGAACTGTGGGCCTGACCTCAGATGCTCTCTCTTGTTGGAAATTGGCACGCAAACCACAACCACGATGGCGGCTTCTGAGAGGTGGAGGAGAGGGGCGTGGCAAAGCAGTAAGGAAGGGGTCTGGGGTCCAGCCCAGCTGGGATGGTGAAAGCTCCCTGTTCAAGGGTAAGCTGGCCTTGGTCACCTGCTTCAGGTTTGTGGCAGATGAACCGATAAAATGCAATGAAAGACAAGAAGCCCATGTCAGCACGTAACATGAGTCTTTGATATATGATCAGGAGCAAAATCATGGGCAGCCCAAGTGGCTGTTTTAACTCAGTGTGGGGACAGCTGTAAGGAGCAAAGGTGGTTGTTTTATGTATTCAGCCATTGGAGAGCCTGGCTTTCAAATGTTCACTTTCTAATTAAGAAACAAAGTATCCTGTTTGATTGGCAGCCACAGTGGATGAAGTCCCCAAGAGGGAAGTAAATGCCACCTGTGATCTGGGAGAGAAAGAGAATCAAAGGACGTAGAAGCTGCTGCCTCCTGCCCTCACCACAGCCTTCCTGGGAATATCGTTTGTTTATTTAGTCTTTAGATCATTCACTGGCTGATTCAGTCATTCCTTGGTTCATTATGCATGCATTCATTCATTCATAACTCATTCTTTGTTTCTCTCATACATCGACTAACTCACAACTTGCCTTACTCACTGTGACAGCTGACATTCATTGAGATGCTGTGTGACAGACACAGGCATTGCAGATGAATTTTATAGTTTGTACTAAAAACTACAAACATTGCTGAGAGAAAATAAAGAAGGTCTCAGTAAATGAAGTGAGAGACCCTAATTTTGAATTGGAAGACTTAATATTTTACTATGTCAATTACTTTTAAATTGATGTGTAGATAAAAATGTAATCCCAATTTAAATCCCAGTAAGATTTTTTTTTTTTGTAAAAATTGATCAACTTATTTTGAAACATTTGTGGAAAGCCAAAGGGCCTACAATAACCCCAACAATCTTGACAAGAACAAATTTGGGAAACATTTTCTGATGGCAAGATTTTTTCAAGATTTACTAATAGGGTGAGTACTTGTGTGTAGCCTGTCGCTCCACAGGAGTCCCTATAAGCTGGTGTGGGGGAAACAATGCTGTGTGTGAAATAAAGATCAAGGCAACAGCCATGCCCCTCAGTAGGCTCCCAGGTGCATTCATTGTTCTCTGAGCTTTCGTCTTCCCCGGCTGAATTCTAGTCCTGTAGCCAGTGCCCCCTGCAGCTGCTGGGAGTACCCCCAGTGCCATTTCCCCCACACCAGCTTATAGGGACTCCTGTGGAGCGACAGGCTACACGCAAGCACTCACCCTATTAGTAAATCTTGAAAAAAATCTTGTCATCAGAAAATGTTTCCCAAATTATTTGTTCTTGTCAAGATTGTTGGGGTTATTCCAGGTCCTTTGGCTTTCCATATATGTTTTACAATAAGTTTATCCGAGGCAGTGGAATAATCCAACCAATAAAACAACTGAGGCAGATGCAAATGTGCTGATATGAAAAGCGATCAGGCAGGTTATTTGCAAAGGATGCAGAGTGGTATATAAAGATACACAAACATATATGAATACATGTACACAAGGAACTTCTGGAAGGATACACTAGAAATTCTCAACAGTTGCTTCTGAGGAGGAGGACTTGGGGGCCTGGGGCAAATGTTACTTTTTCATGAATAAAATATTCTTTTTGTTTTTTTTGAGACGGCGTCTCACTCTGTCGCCTAGGCTGGAGTGCAGTAGCGCAATCTGGGCTCACTGCAAGCTCCGCCTCCTGGGTTCACGCCATTCTCCTGCCTCAGCTTCCCGAGGAGCTGGGACTATAGGCTCCCGCCACCACGCCCGAATGGTCTTGATTTCCTGACCTCGTGATCCGCCTGCCTTGGCCTCCCAAAGTGCTGGGATTACAGGCGTGAGCCACCGCTTCCGGCAAG
Source organism: Macaca thibetana thibetana (assembly GCF_024542745.1). Lineage (NCBI taxonomy): Eukaryota > Metazoa > Chordata > Mammalia > Primates > Cercopithecidae > Macaca > Macaca thibetana. The sequence continues at coordinate 62,056,443 of NC_065593.1, read as the reverse complement.
TTTATCCATTTTTACAAAAAAAAAAAAAAAAAATTGCTGGAATTTTAATTGAGATTGCATTTTTATCTATAAATAGATTTAAAAGGAATTGACATATCAAAATATTAAGTCTTCTGATTCAAAATTGTGGTCTATCGCTTCATTTATGTAGACCTTTATTTTCTCTCAGCAATGTTTATAGTTTTTAGTACAAACTACAAAAATTTAGCATTCTTACACATCTTTTGCAAATTTATTCTGAAGTATTTTACAGTTTTGATCCTATCATAAATGAAATTGTTTTTGAAATGTCATTTTCTTACTGTTTCCTGCTAACATATATTCAATTGATTTTTATGTATTAACTTTATATCCTAATGCCTTTATAAATTCATTCATTCAATCTGATAGATTTTCTAAAATTATTATTCTTTGGGATGTTCTATGTAAACAATCATGTCATGTGTTGATGAAAAACACTTTTCCTTATTCCTTTTTAATCTGATGTCTTTCATTTCTTTTTCCTGCCTTATTGCACTGCTTGGAAATTTAAATAATACAACGTTTAATTGAAGTAATGAGAAAGGACATCTTTGCCTTGTTTCTAATCAGATTTTCACCATTACATATAATATTAGCTGAAGTTTCTTTGTAGAATCTTTTTTTTTTTTGGAGACAGAGTTTCACTCTTGTTGCCCAGGCTGGAGTGCAATGATGCGATCTTGGCTCACTGCAACCTCTGCCTCCCAGGTTCAAGTGATTCTCCTGCCTCAGCCTCCAGAGTAGCTGTGATTACGGGCACCTGCCACCATGCCCAGCTAATTTTTGTATTTTTAGTAGAGACGGGGTTTCACCATGTTAACTAGGCTGGTCTTGAGCTTCTGACCTCTGGTGATCCACCCACCTCAGCCTCCCAAAGTGCTGGGATTACAGACATGAGCCACCACGCCCAGTCTGTAGAAGCTTTTTAATAGGATAAGGGAGTTCCCTTCTATTCCTATTTTGCTGAGACTTCTGATTATGAATTGATGTTGAATTTTGTCAGATGCTTTTCTGAAACTATTGAGGTGATCATATGATTTTCTTTCAGCCTGTTAATAAGGGCATATTATAAATTGCTTTATGTCAATAAACTTGACAACTTTTAAGAAATAGATAAATTCTCTGAAAAACACTAACTACCAAAGTTTATTCAAGAAGAAATAGATGCTATGAATAGAGTTAATTATGTTGATTGATTTTAGAATCTTAACCCATCTTGCATTCTTGGGATAAACTCTATTTGGTCAGGATGTGTAATCTATTTTATATATTAATGAATTCATTTTGCCAAAATTTAAAAGAAGTTTTTAGCATCTGTGTTCATGAAGAGTATTGGTGTATATACTTCTTTTACTATAATATCTTTTTTGTGTCAGGGTAAGGCTGGTCTCATAAAGTGAGTTGAAAACTATTCCCTTCTCCTAAATTTTCAGGAATAGTTGTCCTTAATAGGTATAGTTTCTGAAATGTTTGTCAGATTCACCAGTGAAGCCATCTGGGCCTGGATTTACTTGTTTTTATTTTTAATTTTGTTTTTAGACAGAATCTTGCTCCCATCGCCCAGGCTGGAGTGCAGTGGTGTGATCACAGCTCACTGCAGCCTCAACTTTTCAGGCTCAGGTTAATTCTTACTCCTCAGCCTCCTGAGTAGCTGGGACTACAGGCACGTGCCATCATGTCCAGCTAATTTTTAGTAGAGACATGGTTTCACCATGTGGCCAGCGGTGGTCTCAAACTCCTAGGCTCAAATGATCCTCCTGTCTCTGCCTCCTAAAATACTGGGATTACAGGTGTAAGCCACCACACCTGGCCTGGATTTATTTTTGAGAGAAGGTTTTGACTACAAATTCAACTTTTAAAATACAGATAGGGCTATTCATATCATCTATTTCTTTTTTTCTTTTTTCTTTTTTTTTGAGATGGAGTCTCATTCTGTTGTCCAGGCTGGAGTGCAGTGGCATGATCTTGGCTCACTGCAAACTCCACCTCCCGGGTTCACACCATTCTCCTGCCTCAGCCTCCTGAGTTGCTAGGACTACAGGCGCCCACCACCACGCCCGGCAAATGTTTTGTATTTTTAGCAGAGACGGGGTTTCACTGTGTTAGCCAGGATGGTCTCGATCTCCTGACCTTGTGATGTGCCTGCCTCGGCCTCCCAAAGTGCTGAGATTACAGGCATAAGCCACCGCGCCCGGACTCTGTTTCTTTTTGAATAAGCTTTGGTAGTTTGTGTTTTTCAGAGAATTTGTCTATTTCTTACAAGTTGTCAAATTTATTGACATAAAACAATTTATCCACCTATAAAACCCTTATTATATTTTTATTTCTGTAGGATCTATAGTGATGTTTCCTCTTTCATTCTGATCCACATTGACAATCTGTGTTTTATTTATTTATTTTTCCTAATCAGTATGGCTATAGCTTCTTTAAAAAAATTTTAATGATATTTTAAAAAATCCAACTTTTGGTTTCTTTAATTTCCTCTTTTTTCTATTTCATGTAATTCTTTTCTTATCTTTATTACTTCCTTCCTTCTGCTCACTTTAGGTTTCATTTGCTTTTCTTTTTTTTTCTTAAGATGGATGCTTAAATCATTAGTTACAGACCTTTCTTCTTTCTAATGTTATTAGCCCTTAAATACTGTAAATTTCACTCTAAGCACAGCTTTAGCTGCATCATAGAACTTTTGATATATTGTGTTTTCATATTCATTCAGTGCAAAATCTTTTTAAGTTTTTCTTGTAATTTATTCTGTGACTTACCTGTTAGAAGTGTATTATTTAATTGCCAAGTATTTGGGGTTTTTCTAGATATTTTATGCTGTTTTTTAGTTTAGTTCCATTGCTCTCAAATAATACACTTTATATGACTTCAATATCTCTTCACTTGTTTTTTTTTTTTTTTTTTTTTTTTGGCTTAGAATATGGTATGTCTTGGTCAATGTTCTGTGTTCACTTAAAGAAATATGTTCCCTTTTGTTGTTAAAAGGGGTGTTACATGTTAATTAGATCAAGATGGTTGATAGTGTAGTTCAAATCTTGTATATATCTACCGATATTCTGTTTGTTTCCTTGTTCTATCAATTATTGTGTAAAGGGTGCTGAAATCTCCACCTATAATTGCGAATTTGTCTATTTCTCCTTTCAGTTCTATCTTCAGGTGCTTTGAAGCTCTGCTGTTTGGTACAACTGGATCTAGTATAGTTATCTCCTTATAAATTGGCCCCTTTATCATAAAATTCCCCTATTTTTTTCAGCAAATATTCCTTGTTCTGCAATCTACTTAGTCTGATACTGATATCGATACAGTCACACTTGCTTTCTTTTGATTTGTGTTTGCTTAGTATTTCTTTTTTCCATTTTTAAAAACTTTCAATGTATATGTGTCCTTTACTCAATGTGAGTTTCTTTCAAATACTGTAATAATTATATTTTTCTTTTTTGATCCAATCTGACAGTCTTTGCCTTTTAATTGGGGTGTTTATATGATTATCATTATGGATTAAAACCCACTGTATTGCTATTTGTTTTCTATTTATTGAATTTGCTCTTTATCTATTCTCCCTTCTTTTTCTGACTTATTTTTGCTTGAGTATTTTTATGATTTAATTTTATCTCCACTATTAGCTTATCTGCTTCTCTTTCTCTCTTTCTCTTTGTAGTGGTTATTCTAGAATTTATAATGTGCATCTTTAAATTATTACAATTTACCTTCAAATTTTATTATATCATTTCACATGTATTTTAAGAACTTTACAACTTTACAAGTTTCTGTTTCCTTTTTTTATTTTTTCATGCCTTTGTTGTCATATATTATATCTCTACATGCATTGTAAACCTCACAATACAAAATATGAATGTATAAACATATTTAAAACTACTTTTTTTTACCCACTTATTTACCATTTATAATATTCTTCTTTCCTTTGTGTAGATCCAGATTTCCATCTGATATTTTCCTTTTGCCCAAAGGACTTTTTTTTAACAGTTCTTATTGTACAGGTCCTCTGATGATGAATCATCTTGGTTTTTTTTTGTGTTCATTTTTTAAAGATACTTTTACTGGGTTCAGAATGTTAAGTGGACTTTTATTGTTTTTTTCAAGACTTTAACGACCACTCCATTGTCTCTGCCTTGCATAATTTTATGTGAGAAGTCCGTTGTCTTATGTTTGTCTTTTTCCCCAGCTTTCAAGATTTTCTTTCTTTTTTTGTTATTTTCCAACGATATGTTTGTATTGTGCTTAGTGTAGTGTTTCTTCTGTCTGCTGTTAGTCAGACCTCTCGGATCTGTGGGTTTTATAGTTTCATCAAGTTTGGAACATTTTCAGCCATCGTTTGTTTTCAAATATTTTTCTCTCTTCCGCTCTTTCTCCTCTCCTCCCAGGACTCCAATTACATGATGGTAGAGCATGTAATATTGTTCCACAAGCCACTATTGCTCTATTCATTTTTTTCAGTCTTGTTTTCCTTTTGTTGTTGTTGTTGTTTTGATAATTCCTATTGCTGTTACTTTAATTTCATTGATCATTTTATCTGATGTGTCCAATCTGTTGTTAATACCATCCAATGTATCTTTACTTCAGATATTATACTTTTTTATCTGTAGAAGTTTGATTTTTGACTCTTCTACATTTTTCATTTATCTTCTTATCATGTTCATGTTTTCCTTTGCTGGCTGTTTTAACATCCTATTTGGCTAGTTTTATCATCTGTGTCATTTCAGGGCCTTTTTCCCATTTCTTGATTTTTCTCCTGGTTGTGGGATATATATTCCTGATTATTTGCATGCCTTTTAATAAGATGCTAGACATTTTCATTTTACTACCTTTCATTGTATTCATTTAAGTTGTTGAACCATGTTCTGGAACACTGTTAAATTACTTGAAATCAGCTTGGTAATTCGGGGAATAATTTTTAAAGTTTTGCTGGAGTTATAAGTATTTGTTCATATATATTCATTTTATAAGCCTTGAACACATCCAGAGTACATTTATTCTGGGGCCAGTTTGGTGCCAGACGACCCTAAGACAGTGCTGAAGGGTGGAGTCATCAGACATAATTTTATTATTTATATTATTTTACTTTATATTTAAAAGGTATTTTTACTAGATATATAATTCCAGGTTAACAATTCTGTCTTTCATTCCTTTGAAGATGTTATTCCTTTATTTATTGGCTTCTAGTTTTTGTTGTAAGAAGTCAGTGTTGATTTTTTTTTTTTTTTTAAATGGAGTCTTACTCTGTTGCCTGGGCTGGTGCAGGGGTGCAATCTTGGCTCACTGCAACCTCCACCTCCCAGGTTCAAGCAATTCTCCTGCCTCAGCCTCCTGAGTAGCTGGAATATTACAGGCACATGCCACCACACCTGGCTAATTTTTGTGTTTTTAGTAGAGATGGGGTTTCACCATGTTGGCCAGGCTGGTCTCGATCTTTTGACCTCATAATCCACCTGCCTCAGCCTCCCAAAGTGCTGGGATTACAGGTGTGAGCCACAGCGCCCTGCCCAGTGGTGATTGCTATTGAGTGATTTTTTTTTTTTCCTGTATGCAGTTAATTTTATTTTGACTGCTTTTACATTTTTCTCTTTATCTTTGGTTTTCAGAAATTTGACTACAATATACCTAGCGGAAGTTCCTTTGTGTTTATCCTGTTTGAGGTTTGTTGAGATTCTTGGATATGTGGATTGACGCTTTAAATCAAATTTGAAATTTACAGTTACTACTTCTTCAAATATTGTTTTCTGCCCCATTTTTAAAATCCTCTCTGTTTGGGACTCCTGTTACATGTATTTTAGATTACATAACATTGTTCCACAAATCACTGAGATTCTATTAACCTTGTTCACTCCCACTTCCCTTTGTACTTATGTTTGGAGAGTTCCTATGGGCCTGCCTTCAAGTTTACTGATGTTTTCTTTTGCAAGGTATCTGCTGCTGTTACGCCCATTCAGTGAATATTACAATTTCAGATATTTTATTTTTAAGTTCTACAAGTTCCATTCAGTTTATATATATATAGATAGAGATATATAGATAGATATATTATATATAGATATATAATATGTATCTCTATATTGTATCTATCTATATATCTCTATCTATATATCTCAAAAATTAGCCAGGCGTGGTGGCATGTGCCTGTGTATATATAGATATATATTATATATCTATATACTATATATATACACACATACATATATATAGTGTCTATTTCTCCATTGAGATTCCCCTTCTATTCATTTTTTACATATATATTCATTTTATACGTCATGAACACATTTATAAGGGCTGTTTTAAAAATCGTGCTTGCTAATTCCAATATTTGTGTTATCTCTGGGTTTCTATTGACTTGTTTTCTATTGACTGGGTTTCTTGACTTCTATTGACCCAAATACTCTTGGGTATTTTGTCACATTTTCCTGCTTCATATATCTAGAAATATTTTACTATATTCCAAGTATTGTTGACACATTATTGATCATTTGGATTGTTTTGTCTTTATTTAAAGAGTGTTGGATTTTTTTCTGGCAGGTAGTTAATTTGTTGGTGGATCAGCTGAATCTTGTCTTGACTTGTTTTTAAGCTTTGTTAACGTGGATCTAAAGTAGTTATTACTCTAAGGCTACAGTAGCCCTATTCCTAAGGTGTGGACTTTCTGAAATCTCAACTAAATTTTTGAATGTTCCGCAATGTGTCCCCACTTTGGCTGGTCAGAACTTCAATGTTTCCCAGCACGGTGCCGGGAGACATTGTGCTTTAGAATCTCCATTTAGCTCACAGTTCTCTAATAGCTGTTCTGTGTCAGGCCTTATGTAGTCTCCTCCTAAGCATAACCTGGTTAGTATTTGACCAAAAACTCAGGGGAACTCCATGTCAATCTTGGGACATAATACTATGCATAGCTCTTTCTACTCTGGTATCCTGCCCTGCAAATTCCAGATTCCTCAGCAACCTTGAATTCTTTTTCTTTTTCTTATTTTTTTATTTATCTAGAGATGCAGTTTCATTCTGTCACCCAGGCTAGAGTGCAGTGGCACGATCTCGGCTCACTGCAACCTCCGCTTCCCGGGTTCAAGCTATTTTCCTTCCTCAGCCTCCCAAGTAGCTGGTATTACAGGCACCTGCCACCATTCCTGGCCAATTTTTTGTACTTTTAGTAGAGATGAGGTTTCACCATTTTGGCCAGGCTGATCTCAAACTCCTGGCCTCAAGCGATCTGCCCATCTTGGCCTTCCAAAGTGCTGGGATTACAGGCGTGAGGTACCACTCCCAACCAGCAACCTTGCATTCTGTTTTCTACTTTGTCCACCCAACAATAGGGCTTTCTGTTTGGGTTCTACTTTCCGATGCTTCAGTTTGGAAATGCTCCCACGCAAAAGTCCTAGGTAGAAATGGATCTTACCTTGCATGTTTTCATCCTCCCATGGATCTCAGCCCTGTGCTGTATTCTGGCCGAAGCCTGATGTCAAAAGCCTGCCCGAAGTAAAACGGCTCCTTTACTTATTTTATCCACCTCTGTAGTAGTCTGCAGCAGGGTGGCATGTCTGCTGCCCATTATTCTACCATGGCAAAACTGCTAAATCTCTCTCTAGTTATGGAAGTGCTACTTCTCAGAAGCCACCTTCAGCACCCCCACCCCGGCTTTATTGCACTTATCTTTATAATCTAATTGGCATCACAAGTGCATGCCTAAAACAGTCATTGACAAGGTGAGTGGAATCACCATGATTAATTTTGACTACATCAAGCTCCCCCTTGGGCTGGGGGAGGGGATTCCCCCCCCGCCAAGCACAGGCATGTCCAGGATCTTGACATGATCAGTTTCCATTACTAAGGGAGAAGGGGACAATGAGTGTGGGTGGCTCAGGGGTCCTGCCTCCCTTGTCCTCCAGCTTCTCAGTTTCCGGACCCCATCTCAGGAAGCCCAGCTCTGCTCTTATGTTGGTCCTCAGGAGTTTGTGTCTTCATGGTAACCTTCTGCACTGGGCTGAATTGTGCCCCCTCAAAATTCATGTTCACCCAGGATATATGAATGTGAGTTTATTTGGAAAAAGTGCCTTTGCAGGTGTAATCGGGTTAAGATGAGGGCACACTGGATTAGAGTGGGCCCCAATCCAACGAATGGTCCTTATAAGAAGAGGAAAATTTGGGCACCAAAACATACACAGAGGGAAGGCAACGTCAGACACAGGGAAGGAGGCCATGTGAAGACGCGGGCAGAGGGTGAAATGATGCACTGATAAGCCAATAAATGCCTAGGACAGCCAGCAACCACCAGAAGCTAGGGGAGAACATGGAGCAGATTTCTCCCTCCAAGCCTCCGGAAGGAACCTACCCTGCCACTACCTCGGTTTTGGACTGCTGGGCTCCAGAACTGTAAGAGAAGACACTTCTGTTGTTTTAAGCCTCCCATAGTTTGCAGTGCTTTGTTAGAGCAGTCCTAGGAAATGAATATATATTCCAATAACAGGCCATTTTGTTGAGCTGTTTTGAGCAGCTTTCTGTCTCTTTGCTTAAAGCAAAGGAAAGTCATTCACCATCATGCTCCTCTTCCTCTTTCACCTTCTTGGGAAATTCCACTTCCTCCTGACCTGTAAGTCTGTACAATGCCCTCACCAGCCCTCCCTTTCTCTCACCAGGGACCGGCTTTTGCTCTTCATATGCCCTTGGCCCTCAGCCGCATGACCTCTATGGGTTATGTTGCAGACTCTGAGGGACATCTGCTCTGTCTTCTCCCAGTATCGGGGTCCCACTGTCAGCACCCAGAGAGTAGAGAGACTGCTGTGTTACACAGTGTGTGATGGACGGGCGCTGTGATGGATAATTTTATATCAACTTAACTGGGCTAAGGGATGCCCAGATAGCTGGGAGAACATTATTCTGGGCAGGCCTATGAGGGTGTCTTTGGAAGAGGTTAGCATTTGAATCAGTAGTCTGGAAAGAGAAGATCCACCTCCACCAATGTGGGCAGTCATCTCTCAACCCTTTGAGGGCCCAGAGAAAACACAAAGACAGAGGAAGAGCAAACTCTGTGTGTCTCCTTGATCTGGGACATCCATCTTCTCCTGACCTGACCCTGGAGCTCCTGGTTCTCAGGGCTTTGGACTCCAGGACTTGCCCCAGCAGCACCAGGTTCTCATAGGATTTCTCAGCCTCCATGATCATTGAGCCAATTTCCTCACTTATATCAATATTAACATCTATATCCATATCATCTATTAACATATAGGACATATCTATGTCTATTCCTATACGATCTATTTCTGTCTGTGTATCCGATTGTCTATCTGTCTGCCTGTCTGTCCATCCATCCATCCATCCATCCATCCATCCATCCATCCATCCATCCATCCATCTATCTATCTATCTATCTATCTATCTATCTATCTATCTATCTATCTATCTATCGCCTATTGATTCTGTTTCTCTGGAGAACCTGACTAATGTGAGGCAACTATTGGGAGTGGTTTGGAGCTGGGGAAATCTCTGTGAATCTGAAGACAGAGTCTGGAGAGGCCGCGCCCTCAGCGCCAAGACCCGCTCCCACACTCCAGCTCTGCATTTGGAGCCAAGGCCCTTCATCTGCTAAATGCAAACCCAAAGTGAAGGGCCCCAGGGACCCCGGATTATGGACCCTCATAACTAATGCCAAATAAACAAGGCAAAATTATTTGTAATTACTCCTAAAGTCATTTACTTGTATCAGTAATTGACCTGTGCATTCTTTAATCTTTAATGCTCTTTTAAAATTCAGCCTCAGGGAGTCATCATGCTTATTGACATTTGTCCTGGTGAGGACTCTGGAGGCACGAGGCTTTGGTTAAGATGTCTTAGAAAGAAATAACCAATTTAGGAAGACATGGCTTTCACACATCAGGGTGAAGAGGCACAGGGCGAAGGGCTGTAGCTGCCTGTGTTTTCCCGGGTCAGGACAACAATGGTAGTGACAATGATGATGATGATGATGATGATGATGATGATGATGGCAGCACTAAGATTTATTGAAGGATCTGTATGATTTTAATTAATCCTCTTAAGGAAGCTTTAGAATAGGTGCTATTATGAGCTTCATTTTACTGGAGGAAACTATGGCATGGAGAAGCTACATTAATTTCCCTGAGACGCACTTTGATTAGATGCTGAAGGCAAGCTCGACCTCACATCTGTGGAAGCCTCACACCCTCATCCTACTGCCCCTGATAGGGTGGCCAACAACCACTGCCTTGCAAAGCAGCTGACTGAGGATGCCATACCTGCAGGTCGCCTTGGGAAATTACCTGTCTCATCTGTGGTTTTCTTGTCTGTAGAATGGGCATCGTTGTTCCCACGTTATTGTAGGTGGTGAGAACTGCATGAGATTACACGAACATGGCTGCTTCACAGACACAGCTCTCTTAGCTTCCTTCTGTGCAAGACTGGAGAAAGGGGTCTGAGCTGAGTGTATATGGGGTTTTCTCCCCCCTCATCTTCTGAAGACGGAAATGTGGACAGACACTTTGCTAACTCTTTATTTTATCCCTCTCTAAGTGCGGCCAAAGCCAGTGTTTAGCATTGCGAAAGAAACCACACAGGGCTAGTTTGCTGTGGGAGTTACAAATCTCCCTTGGAACAGATTTGAAAACTGGTGACATCAGAACAGTTGCCCCTGGGGTCAGCAGCTGGGCCACTCTGGGGCCAGACACCACCTTTAAGATTCCCGGTGACGCCTCCCCTCCCATCCTGGTTCCAGGTTCTGCCACCAAGGGCAGGAGAATGCTGAGGAGCATTTCTGGAACCTCTAGAACTCTGACTCCCTCTCTCTGAAGGTGTGCTTTGAGGAGGGCTAGGCAGTGGAGGCTCCACCTAAGTGGTCCTCTGAGGCCTGAGGTTGGGTGAACTCTGGAGTCTCCAGACCTTACCCAAGAGCCCCTGTCTGTCCTCTTTCCCCATTAGTGTCCCCAGCGGGCCTTCCTGTCCAGTGCAGTAGCTCCTGTGGAGACCCACACTGGGCCATCTCCAACTACATTGCTCCTGCTCCATCCCCGAAGCCCAAGCCCTCCTCCCCTTCCCAGCCATGGGTGCTGACACCCCCCACACTCTTCCTTCCAGCCTGAATCTCCACATTTGCCTTTCTTTGGGGCCTCAGCTCTAATCAGGTGCAAGCTTTGCTCACCCTTCCTATGAGTGACCTGTTGCACTCCTCCTCCCTCCTCGTCCCTCCTCCTCCCTCCTCCTCCCTCCTCCCTCTTCTGTCTGAGATTTTGCATCAGCTCCATCCTAGTCTCTAACTGGCCTCTGGATGAAGAAGCCCAGGTGAGCCCCTCCATTTACTGACTCCCCTCCCAGCTGTGGACCCTGCAACCTCCTTGAGCTGGTCCCCACCCACCCACATCTTCTTCCTCACACTCCCCAGCACTGAGCACACCCCAGCCAAAGCTATGTTGTCGCTGAGCCAGACCATGTCACACCCAGCCCAGGCTCCTGCCTTTCGGATGTTATTTCACAGTTGACATCCTCTGCTTATTTCGAGCCGAGCTGAGCTTTATTTCGAGCTGAGCTGCCCCTTCAGCTCTCAGCCAGGTTCCCGCATTTGCAGCTCTGGCTTCCAGGTACCTCTCCCCTCTGCCACATTCCCTGGGCGGTCCACAAGAACCCAGCCACATGCCCCCTCCCTGGAATTCCTCAGGAACATGGAGTCTGTTTCACATCGGCCACTTCCCGTGTTCCTTAAACCAGCCGCCCGATTCCCTTCCCTGGACGGCGAGAGCCAGGAATGTGCCATCCGCATTCCACTTTATCTTGATCTCCCTCGACTCCCAGCCTCGCGCTGGGCGAAGAGTCGGCACTCAATCAACGCCTGCCTAATGAATTGGCTGAATAAATTAATTTGGGGTTCATTTTCGCGACCTCCTGCTTGGCTGGGGAGGCTGCCTCCCTGACCTGTGGGGTGAGGCCCCTGAGGGCGGGACAGGACTGTGCACTGCCCAGCACATTAAACCGGGTCTCAGATTCCATTAAATCGAGGGGGAGGGAGTGCCTGCCGAGGAGGCTCACCCCAGAGGCCCTGCACGCTGGCTCGGGCTATTGAAGGAGGTTAAAACGAGAGGAGAAGGCTCTGCAGCTAATTGTCCTTGCGCGTTAATCACAGCGTGCTGCGGGGGCGCCTGCTAGAACGTGTTAATTTGGTAATTATCAAGGAGGGGGGGCTGCTCTGTAACCCTCGGCCTTTGTCATTATTTTTTAACTGAAATATGAAATGGAAATGGAAAGAGTGAGAAATTCCAGCCAGGATTTAAACCCAGACGGTGGAAATTCCCATCCGTTCTTGTCCTCCTCTGCCGCTGCTGGAATGCCCCACGCAGGTGTCTCCTCTTCGTTTCTGCCCAGCCTAGATGTCTTTGCCCCCATCAAGGAGTGGACCCTTTTGAGCTTCTGGGTCCCAACACTGAGAGGGGCCCTGTCGCCTTCTGTTTCTTGGAGAGACAGGAATGGAGGCCACACTTTATGACAGATATCATAATAGTCCAGTGATTCCAGACCCGGGGGCTCAAGCACTCCTTGCAGGCCTGGCCTGTATCCCCTACGGCCTTCGTTAATGGGCCGGGGGCTCCCCACTCCCCCAGATGGAATCTTCTTCCCATCTCCCTGCTCAGGCAAGGCTTGTTTTTGCCTGTTGCACTAATTATGGTCCTGGTTTCATCTCTCTCCTCCCTGTCTCCCCATCCCAATCACACTCAGACCTCAAGCTGCTGGAAACAACCAAGACCCAGGAGCAGCTTGGTGCTAGGTTATTGTTTGCAGAGTCTTAAATGTGCATAACAGCTGTGCAACGGTGTTGCAGAGCCATGCACGGACTGGACATTGCAACCAACCAGGACTGGGAATTCCATCTTCTCTACTTTCAAGAGCTCAGGCATGCTTGGTGGTTCTACCTCTCAACTATCTCTAGAATCTCTGCTTTTCTCCTAATTCCATTGTTGCAAAGAGTCTAGATGAAGACTTTGCACTTTTGCCTGGACACCTCCAGTGTTCTGATGAAACCATTCCCTTCGGCCAGGCTCTGTTTCCTCTGAGCCTGGGTGGAAACAAACAGAGCCTGGTCACCCAAGGACGTGAGTGTTGGGAACTCAGACCCGGATGAAAATCCCAAAAAAAGCCAAAGTCCTCCCAGCGGCTCTTGTCCTCGGTGGTCAGGCCTCATTGCTGCTGGGATCTCTCTCTGCTCCGGCCCTGCTGGCTCCTCTGCTGCACTGGGCTCGTGGACACCAGGATATTTTTATTTAACTCCCCAGGCAATTCTAACGTGCAGCTGGGTGGTCAGCCAGGATCTCCAGGAGAAGTTCACGTCCTTCTCTGTGCGTCTCTAACCTGGCCTGGGTCTATGGTCCTGGCTCCTCTCCCTCCCCTCCCTGTCTTCCTCTCTCCTCCCAGCCCCCCACGCTTAAATCATGTCAAACCACAGCCCGTTCTCTTTCACGCCTCTGTGCCTTTGCACTTGCAATCATTTCTGCAGAAAAGAACCTCTGTTAACGTTTTGGGATTTCCTCCAGGCTGGGCAGCCTCCCGTCATCTCCTCAGTGGAAATGTATCGACCCCTTCTCGTTTACTGTCTTACTTCATCTTTCAGCTCCACAGAGCAAACTGTGTTTATCTCTAATAGTCCTTGTTCTGCTGCATTTTAATCATTTGTTTGCCGGCTCTAAATGAGGAAACACACGGCGCTTCGTGCCAGCAGACCTGGGTCGGAATGCTAAGTTCTACCACTTACATTCTGTGGCTTTGGGAAAGTCACAAAACAGCTCTGAGCCTCAGTTTCCTCGTCTGTGAACCACGAACCTTCTCTCAACCCATTTTTTATTGAGCACCTACTAAGTGCCATGCATGTCAGACCCATCTTCTCATTTAACTTTTGCAGCACCCCTGCGAGCTAACACATGGCATTTATGAGTCCAAGCTGGGGAAGGGGCCAGCTCCATCCTGGCTGGCCATAGACCTTGGCCAAATTGTACAAGACCACACCCCTTCCCCACCAACTGCTGTCCCCAACCCTGGATGCCCCATGTTTGTCTCTGGTTCTGTGGGTGAGACACCTACTCCATGGGGATGTTGTGAGGGTCATGTTCAATACAGTCATGCGTGGCTGAACACTGGGAAACGTTCTGAGAAATTTGTCATTGTGTGGACATCATAAAAGCTACCTACACAAAGCCAGATGGTACAGCCTGTGGTATATGGTATATGCTTATGGACCCAGGCTATAAACCTGCACAGCATGTTACTGTACTGCAGTACCGAATGTTGCAGGCAATTGGAACTCGGTGGTAGGTATTCATGTTTCTTTTCTTTTTTTCTTTTTTGTGTTTTTTTGTTTGTTTGTTTTTTGAGTTGGAGTCTTGCTCTGTCACCAGGCTGGAGTACAGTGGTGCAATCTCAGCTCACTGCAACCTCCCCCTCCTGGGTTCAAGCAATTCTCCTGCCTCAGCCCCCCGAGTAGCTGGGACTACAGGTGTGCACCACCATGCCCAGCTAATTTTTATATTTTTAGTAGAGACAGGATTTCACCATGTTGGCCAGGATGGTCTTGATCTCTTGACCTCGTGATCTGCCTGCCTCGGCCTCCCAAAGTGCTGGGATTACAGGCTTGAGCCACCACGCCTGGTATTCATGTTTCTAAACATGTCTAGACATAGAAAAGGTTGAGTCAAAACACAGTATTATTACCTTATGGAGCCACCATCATCAGTGTGGTCTCTGTTGACTGAAATGTCGTTACACGGTGCCTGACAGCAGCACCTGCTGAGTACTGAGAACAAGGAAGCCCTCAGTGCACATTAGCTATCACTGCCATCACTGTCTCCTCATCACCTGCCAGTTGGAGAAATGGCTGTTACACCTTCAGTCCTGTAGGATCGTTCAGAAGATTAAATGAGATAATAGAGTAAACTTCAGCATACAATAAATTGCTTAATAAATGTTCCTTTCCTTCCTTCCCTCTCCCCTGACTCCACTACCTCCCTTAGGGACTCGCTTCCTTGGACAATGATCGCATCCTTTATGCTCTGGCGCCCAGCAGAGACTGATGCACAGTTGGGGCTAAACCCATCTGAGGGTGATGAAACTCCCATTTCTGACGCCGTCAACTTGTTTTCTGTAATGTTAGCACTGCCACATTCCAGCCCGAGAGAGTTGAGCAGCCCCAGGAGGTGATGGTATTTGGCCATCAGCCATGTCCCCTGCAGGGCCAGTCTCTGAGGTGCCATGAGACATTCTGTGCCCAGCAAGCCCAGGCACTTCGGAGAATGGTGGCTGCTTGGTTTCTCAGGGGAGCAACTACATTCCTAAGTTGGTTGGGGGTCGCTTGATTTCCCCCGTTCGTTCATCCATCCTTCCATCCATCTATTCATTCATCCAGCAAATTGGACCTCTCTCGTGTGCCAGACACTGTTCTTGGCAGAAGCACTTACCCTTGAGGAAGTGACACTCCAGTGGGGAGAGACAAGGAAGTTCACAAAGATCTACCTGCAAAATCAAACCCCAGGTAGTGATCAGGGCCACGAACGAAAATCAAAACAAGTAAAGAGATGTAAAATGATTTCCTTCCCCAAGGACAGAGGATTCTTTCTAGTAGATTGTTTGGAAAAGTTCCCTCTGAAGAGGTGACATTTGATCGTTGTTAAAGTAACATGCATCACTGTGAACATTTCACACAACACAGAAGAACCGAATGCTTTCACACAAACCATCATCTAGAAATCACACCATCTCAATATCTTGTCTTTTTAAAAATTGATACATAATAATGGTACACATTTCTGGGGTCCCTGTGATATTTTGATACATGCAGACAATGTGTAATGATCAAATCAGGGTAATTAGGCTATCCATCACCTCAAACATGCATCATTTCTTTGCCAACGCCTTGTCTTTTGTCATCTTAAAGTACAATTTGCATCATGCTTTTTAAAATTTAACATTACACTATAATTATTTTGTAGCTGTGTTTATGCTTTTCTGTTTTCAATGTATCAATATATCGTATGGATTTTTAAAAAATTGGTACCGTAAATGTACTTGAAGTTTTTCTGTCTTTACAAAAGAAATGCCTATTGTTGTACAAATTCTAGAAAATCAAAATAAGGAAGAAAATTAAAATCCTTCATAATCCTACTCATTGAGCATACTAGTCTACATCTTTCCCATTTTTTTCCCTTCCTTATAAACATGGAAAGACATTGTACCTAGAGCGTGTTCAGTTTGTGTCTGGCTTTTTCATAATCATATTTTAAAACTGGGAGGCTGGTGGCTTCAAGTGGCTGGGGAAGCTTACCTGACAGGACGCAGCAGCAGAACCCATGGACTTTGGCCCACTCTGCCCCTGACTTTAACGTTGCCTAGTCATTTAATCTCTGAGTCCCAGGTTCCCCATGTGCAACAGGGAGTCATAAGTCCTCCCTGGATCTCAGGCCTGGGCTAAGAACCGGAGGAAGGGAGTGGCCCTACAAGGTCTCAGGGAGGAGGGGTGCCTCTATGACTTCGCCCTGGTGTGAACATGCAGAGTTTACTTGGGAAAGACTCCAAGCACCTGGGGATGGGGTCATATGAAGCTCCTCCAAGACGTGGTGGCTCATGCCTGTAATCTCAGCACTTTGGGAGGCTGAGGCAGGCAGATGACCTGAGGCCAGGAGTTTGAGACCAGCCTGGCCAACATGGTGAAAACCCATATATGCTAAAAATACAAACATTAGCCAGGTGTGGTGGTAGGTGTCTGTAATTCCAGCTATTCAGGAGGCTGAGGCAGGAGAATCGCTTGAACCCAGGAGGCAGAAGTTGCAGTGAGCCGAGATCACACCATTGCACTCCAGCCTGGGCAACAAGAGCGAGCCTCCGCCTCAAAAAAAAAAAAAGAAAACATTGATTGAATCTTTGCTTTACGTTTTCTCTTTTTCTTTCTTTCTTTCTTTCTTTCTTTCTTTCTTTCTTTCTTTCTTTCTTTCTTTCTTTCTTTCTTTCTTTCTTTCTTTCTTTCTTCCTTTCTTCCTTTCTTCCTTCCTTCCTTCCTTCCTTTCCTTCCTTCCTTCCTTTCTTTCTTTTATTTTCTTTCTTTCTTTCTTTCTTTCTTTCTTTCTTTCTTTCTTTCTTTCTGTCTGTCTTTCTTTCTCTTTCTTTCTTCCTTCCTTCCTTCCTTCCTTTCTTTCTCTTTATTTTCTTTCTTCCTTCCTTCCTTCCTTTCTTTCTTTCTTTCTTTCTTTCTTTCTTTCTTTCTTTCTTTCTTTCTTTCTTTCTTTCTTTCTCTTTCTTTCTTTCTTTCTTTCTTTCCTTCCTTCCTTCCTTCCTTCCTCTCTCTCTCTTTCTTTCTTTCTTTCTTTCACTCCTTTCCTTCCTTCTTTTCCTTCCTTCCTTCCTTCATCCCTCCCTCCCTCCCTCCCTCCCTTCTTTCTTTCTCTCTCTCTCTCTTTCTTTCTTTCTTTCTTTCTTTCTTTCTTTCTTTCTTTCTTTCTTTCTTTCTTTCTTTCTTTCTTTCTTCTTTCTTTCTTTTCTCAGAGTCTCACTGTGTCACCTAGACTGGAGTGCAGTGGTGTGATCTCAGCTCTCTGCAACCTCCACCACCCAGGTTCAAGCAATTCTACTGCCTCAGCCTCCCGAGTAGCTGGGATTACAGGCACATGCCGCCACGCCCAGCTAATTTTTGTACTTTTTAGTAGGGATGGGGTTTCTCCATATTGGCCAGGTTGGTCTTGAACTCCTGACCCTGTGATCTGCCTGCCTCGGCCCCCCAAAGTGCTGGAATTACAGGTGTGAGCCACCTCGCCTGGCCCTACATGTTCTTTAACCCTTGCAGCATCTCTTTGAAGTTGGCATTACTGAGCCCGTGGGACAGATGAGGAAACCACCTCAGCCAGCCTAGGAAACCCGTCCTGAGTCCCACAGTTCAGGAGCGGTGTGGGGATTTGCACCAGGATCCATACGGCCCAAGGCCATGCTCTGAACTGTTCAGCTGTAGAAGATAAACTGTCCTGGCGTCTCCATGAAGCGGTGCAGTGGGCAAGCTGCCCAGAGTGTCCTGGGAAGAGCACATTCTGTTTGCTGTGAAACTACTCAAGTTAAATTGTGAGAGAGAATCCACTAAATGAGTCCTAACATTTCCTTCTCTCTGAGTTGACACCGAGCCCTCCTGGAAACAGAATTCAATGCCAGAAAGCTGTCAACCAGAACGATGCATTGGCTCCCCTCAGTCCCCCTCCGCTTAATCCATGTATGCCTGAGGTTGCAATTTTTTTAATTTTTGCAATCAGACCTTGGTGATGACCTTGAGCAGTAGGCTATAAATAACTCCCACATGCTTAATGTTCCAATAATGGAACACTAGGCATAAACAGACCCAAGGACTGACATATGCAGCCAGGGCCTGAGAAGCCCTGATTGAGACAGGGAGCACATGTCTCTGATGAACCCGAACTTATTTAGAAAAAAATTAGAGACCAGGCATGATGGCTCAAGCCTGTAATCCCAGCACTTTGGGAGGCCGAGACGAGTGGATCATGAGGTCAGGAGATTGAGACCATCCTGGCTAACACGGTGAAACCCCGTGTCTACTAAAAATACAAAAAATTAGCCGGGTGTGATGGTGGGCGCCTGTAGTCCCAGCTACTTGGGAGGCTGAGGCAGGAGAATGGTGTGAACCTGGGAGGTGGAGCTTGCAGTGAGCCAAGATAGTGCCACTGCACTCCAGCATGGGTGACAGAGCAAGATTCCGTCTCAAAAAAAAAAAAAAAAAAAAAAAAAAAAAAAAAAAAAAATTAGGAATATTTTCTTCATGAAAAGGTAACATTTTCAGAATATAACAAATTAATTAGTGACAAAAAATGATTTAAGGGTACCTCTCCAACTCACCCCAGGCCCCCAGGTCCTCCTCCTCGGAAGCAACGTTGAGAATTTCTAGTGTATGCTTCCAGAAGTTCCTTGTGTACATGTATTCATATATGTTTGTTATCTTTATACACCACTCTGCGTCCTTTGTAAATAACCTGCCTGATCTCTTTGAATATCAGCACATTTGCATCTGCCTCAGTTGTTTTATTGGTTGAATTATTCCACTGCCTCGATTAGACCCTGGTTTACCTTTTTTTTTCAGACGGAGTCTTGCTCTGTCACCCAGGCCAGAATGCAGTGCAGTGGCATGATCTCAGCTTACTGCAACCTCTGCCTCCCGGGTTCAAGTGATTCTCCTGCCTCAGCCTCCAGAGCAGCTGTGACCACAGGTATGTGCCACCACACCCGGTGAATTTTTTTTTTTTTTTGTACTTTTAGTAGAGATGAAGTTTTGCCATGTTGACAGGCTGGTCTCAAACTCCTGACCTCAGATGATCGCCCACCTTGGCCTCCCAAAGTGCTGGGATTATAGATGTGAGCCACTGCGCCTGGCCTGGCCCTGGTTCATCCAACCAGCCCCATGCTGATAGGTGTTTTGGGGGCATTTTACAGTTTTCTACTCTTTATAGATGCTGCTGCAGTAAACACTCCCGCACAGGCGTCTTTGGACCCTCATATGGTTTGGATCTGTGTCCCCACCCAAATCTCATGCTGAATTGTAAACCCCAGTGTTGGAGGTGGGTCCCAGTGGGAGGTGATTAGATCATGGGGGTGGTTTCTCCTGGTTTAGCACCACCCCTCACCCGGTGCTGTCATTGTGATAGTGAGTTCTCGTGAGATCTGGTTGTTTTAAAAGTGTGTAAACCGCCCCCACCCCCCACCTCGTCTCTCTCTTGCTCCTGCTCTGGCCAAGTGAGACATGCCTGCTTGTCCTTCCCCTTCTGCCATTAGTGTAAGTTTCCTGAGGCCCCCGCAGAAGGCAAGCGGATGCCAGCATTATGCTTCCTATATCACCTGCCAATTAAAACTCTATAAATTACCCAGTCTCGGATATTTCTTTACAGCAGTGAGAGAACGGACTAATACAAACTCATATCCAAATATGCCTAAAAGCCACAACAGATTTTATTAGTGCTCTGCAAGTCCTAACAAATGGAATAGAAAATAAGAAATAAAAATAAGAGATACACATATTAGAAAGGACAAGACAAGTCTTATAATCTTATTACTTGTCGTTATTTGCAGACAATAGAATCTTCTTTTTTTTTTTTTTTTTTTGAGATGGAGTCTCACTCTATCACCCAAGCTGGAGTGCAGTGGCATGATCTCTGCTCACTGAAACCTCCACCTCCTGGGTTCAAGCAATTATCTGCCTCAGCTTCCTGAGTAGCTGGGATTACAGGCACCGGTCCACCATGCCCAGCTAATTTTTGTGTTTTTAGTAGAGACAGGGTTTCACTTGTCCAGGTTGGTCTTGAGCTCCTGACCTCATGACCCACCCGCCTCAGCTTCCCAAAATGCTAGGATTACAGGCGTGAGCCACTGCACCCAGCCGACAATAGAATCTTCTACATAGAATATACAGTTATTTGTCAACTGACAAATTATTAGAGCTAGTAGGAGAATTTAGCAAGATGACTAGATAGAAGCTCAACATAAACAGAATCAATTGTTCTCACACACTCCAGCAATGACCAATCAGAAAATGTAATAGGAGAAAGAAAGGAGTGAAATTTCTGGGCCAAAATACCCTCTAAAGCAGTGGTTCTCAAACTTCAGGCTGTATCAGAATTACCCGGAGGGCTTGTTAGAATGCATATTCCTGGGCCCCACCTCTAGTTTCCAACCAGCAGGTCCTGATTGGTGCCTGGAAATCTGTATTTTTTTCAAGCCCTGAGTGAGGCTGATACTGCTGGTCTTTAAACCCTGCTTTGAGGAGCAAGGATCTAAAGATATTATTCCTGTTTCCACTGTGCCTATTCCCAAAAAGCCTTTGCTGTTTTCCCAGTCGGATGGGTGAAAAATCTTATTTTGTGGTTGTAATTTGCATTTCTTTCATTATGAATGAGGCTGAGGCTCTTCCCACATGTTTGGCCTTGGCCTTGATTTTCATGCCACCAGATGTTAAAGGGACAGCTATGGGTGGAGGCGAACTCACATCACCAGATGGCAGTGCCATCCCCCGTTGGGTTCTGCCCACCTCTCCAGCTATGAATTCCCATTTATAGTGAGAAGAGACCTTGAAGGCCTCGCAGGCCAGTCCCTGCCTCCAGGAGGGCTCTGTTCCATCCATCCAACTGGGGGCCGGGAGCCACTACTCACAGCCCATGTAAGAGCATTTTCTAACATTGAACTCTCTTTTTGGCGGAAAGAGCAAAGAATTTGAAACCAGAAAACCTAATATCTCAAGCCACGACATCTTCACTGAAAATGCAAAGTGACGCCAGATGGGCAAGTAAGTTGAATTGCAGCAGTGCTAGCATCTCAAGCAAGGGCTTTGTTACATATTTAAAGCAACGCTTTGACACTCAGGAAATAGCAAGACGGATCTGAGGAAGCTAGAGAGCCACCCTGTGTGAGGTGGGGGTTTTCATGCCATTTAAATTGTGCAATTTTAGCAATGCATCCTGGCATGTTTGTTAATAAAGACACAGAGCCGAGGCAACACATAGTGTTTTTGTTTCAGCCCATTGTCTATCTCCAGAGAAATGTTATTGGAATCATATTGCATTTTCAGGTCCGATGAAGCTGCAGTAATATAAGCATTTTATGCAAATGTGTTGTGGTGGAAAGAATGGCATGTCATGTGCCATAAATCTTAAGGTAACCGCAGCCCTTGTTACTCCTCAGTTTTAACACATCCTGATAGGAGGCAATTATTTCGGACCAACAAACTGCCTTTCACAGAAGTTTGTCTCTGTTTGAAGCCAGAGCCTGTTTACTAGTACAGATTTATGAGGTCTGATGACAGGACAGCCCAGGTGGCCATGAGCATGGCCATGGAAGGAGACGAAGGCTTGCCCATTCACCATTCACATATGCATCCCTCCCTCCCTCCATCCCTTCATCCCTCCATCCATCACCCCATGCCTCCACCTCTCCACCCCTCTATCCCTCCATTCACCAATCTATCTGTCCATACATTATTCCATCCATGCATCCCTCTATGCTTCCTCCATCAATCCATCCATCCCTCTATTCCTCCATCCATCTCCCCATCCATCCACTCTCCATCCCTCTATTCCTCCATTCACCCATCTATCTGTCCATACACTCTTGCATTCATACAGCCCTCCATCCCTTCCTCCATCTATCCATCCATCCCTTCATCTGTCGCCCCATCCCTCCACCTCTCCATCCTTCTATACCTCCATTCACCCATCTATCTGTTCATACATTCTTCCATCCATGCATCTTTCCATCCCTTCCTCCATCTATCCATCCATCCCTCTATTCCTCCATCCGTTGCCCTATCCCTCCGCCTCTCCATCTCTCTATCCCTCCATTCACCCATCTATCTGTCCATACGTTCTTACATCCATGCATCTCTCCATCCCTTCCTCCATCTATCCATCCCATCCATCCATCCATCCGTCCATCCATCCCTCCACCTCTCCATCCCTCCATCCCTCTATCCATCCATCCATCCATCCATCCATCCATCCATCCACCCCTCCACACATTCTTCTCTCCCTCCATCTATCTATTCTTCCACCCATCCCTCCACCACCCATCCCTTTGCCCTTCTGGGAGATAGAATCAAGTCATGGGAAAAAGGGCTCTGGCCTGAGGCTCTAGGTCTAGAACAGCTGAGATAGAGTCTTAGCTCTGCCACTTACCACCTGGGTGATCTGGGGCAGAGGTCTTAACCTCTCTCAGTTTCAGTTTCCTCATCAGCAGTTGTCAGAATCAAAATGGAGTCCACACTGACAAATAAATCTGGAGAAGACCATGAAGAGAGGGTTATTATGCATAAATGCCTGATAACAAAAACTGTCCAAAAGACCCTGCAAAAAACACAACCTTGTACAAAGGTCATCACAACCTTGCACAACAGATACATTCTGCAGGGACACCTGCTCAGAAACTGCCTGTCCACCCTGGCATCACCCTTGTTATTGGTCCTTGTAGCCAAGGATAATCTTTTCAGAACAATTATGTAATCCTCCTTATTTTATTTTATTTTCCCTTTAATACTCTTTGTCTTCCTTTACTTCCCTCACATGCATATTGTTTACTACAGCACGCGTCTTCCCATTGCGATGCCCTATTCATGAATAAGTATCTTTTTCTTCTAGAGAGCTGCTCTCTGTTTGTTATTTAGGTTGATGGCATAATAGAGATGACAATAGCTGTTGGGAGGATCAAGTGGGGCAATGCATGTCAAATGCCTAGCACAGTGCTTAGCGTTCTTCATTCTCTGCACACTTACCTATTATAACGTTTGTTAAGCAATTTAACAACAACAAAGCCACTCGGTGCCCACTCCTTAGAAGGCCCAGATGAAAAGAACTGACTGAGAGTAGGGGCAGGAGTGGGACATGCTGGGGGTATGGGAATGCCCTGCAGGTTGGAAAGGGCTCTGCAGGCTCTCAGAATGTTGTCTGTCTCTGTGCTGTGTCTGTGGCCTTCTGTGTACGTTGCCCACAAAGAGTTTGCAGGGATTTTTCAAGGGTCAAGTAACTCTCCAGGTCACCTCTGTTCTACCCCACCAGCATCCTTCACTTGGAGATGTGAGACACCTTCCCGGACTGTGGAAAAAGAGAAACCACCACTCCAAGGCGGTCTCCCACTTTGACCTGGGACCAGGGGCTTAACCTCTCTCAGTCTCAGTATATTTTGTTTGTTTGTTTGTTTTGAGACGGAGTCTCTCTCTGTTGCCCAGGCTGGAGATGGTGCAATGGCACAATCTCAGCTCACTGCAACCTCTGCCTTCCTGGTTCAAGCCATTCTCCTGCCTCAGCCTCCATAGTAGCTGAGATGACAGGCGTGCGCCACCATGCCTGCTAATCTTTGTATTTTTAGTAGAAATGAGGTTTCCCCATGTTGGCCAGTCTGGTCTCGTACACCTGACCTCAAGTGATCCACCCACCTGGGTCTCCCAAAGTGTTGGGATTACAGGTGTGAGCCACCACACCTGGCCCTCAGTTTCAGTTTCCTTAGCAGTATCGTGATGCTGCTGCACCTGCCTTGCTGCTCCCCAATGCCCCTCCCACCCCTGCCTGAGCTCACCCTGGCCCTGGGACCAAAGGGGCTTCCCTCGGCATTTTTCACCCCACTTGGAGATATTTATTGAAGGCAGCAGGGATGACTCAGAGGCAGACAAGAGCAACCCCTTCCTGCCAGGAGCCAGCAGTCCCATGGGAATGGAGAGGTGGCCCAGGTGACTGTGACCCCTCAGGTGTTCGGGGGAGTGGAGCCTTGAAGGAAAGATTGGTTTTGCTTTCTCCACCCATGACGAAGCAGAGATGCCTGGTGTTCCATGGGCATGGTCCCGCCCTGACCTTGTTCCATGTCCCTCTCTGGCTCCACCACCAAAACTGAGGACCATGGATATTTCATATAAATGGGATCAGGCCGTATGTGGCGTTTATGTCTGGGCTTCTTTCCCTGTGCGTGTTTTCAAGGTTCATTGGCATCGTTGCGTGTGGCCACCGTGTGGATTCATCATACTGGGTTTGTCCATTCATCAGTTGGGTTCCTTCAACCTTTTGGCTATTTTGAATAGTGGTCACCATTTCTTAAAATGTGACTGATGCTTTGTTGTCTGACTTCTCTGCTGGATGGAAGGCTTCAGGGGGCCGGGGTGGGAGGGGTTGGTTTTATGGCTGTTTTATCCCTCGGGCTCACAGACTGTAACTGGGAGCCCCCAGGGGATGCAGGTGGGCCAGGTGAGAGGAGACACCCCCATGTCATTGCAGAATGATCCAACTCCTGCCCAGCACACCCCCTGCCGATCCTCCTGCAGCCCCTTGCTGAGGAAATAACAGCCTCCCTGCTCCCCTGCCCCAGCCTTCCCCTCTGCTCCCTGCTCCCTTGGGTACCTGGAATAAAGTCAAAGGAGACAGGAACAGAGCAGATATCCACCTGCCCACCTCTCCAATCAACTCTTCGTGGGCTTTTGCTATGAATGCAGCCCTGGAAGGGCGTAGATCAACTCCCTTCCCCCTTCCACCCACCCACCCACCCATCCATGCTTCCATCCAACCAATCCCAAGAACAATGATGAGCAAGTGCTTCCCATTTTGCAGACAAGGAGACTGAGATTCAGAGTGGAGAAGTGAGCGCCAAGCCCACTCAACCCATTTTACAGACAAGGAGGCTGACATTCAGAGTGGAGAAGTAAATGCCCAGCCCACTCAGCTCCCCAGGGCCAGAGCAGCCAGAATGGGTGCCAAAAAAAAAAAAAAAAAAATAGAATAAATAAGACCTACTATTTGGTAGCACAATAGGGTGACTATAACCAATAATGACTTAATTGTACATTTTACAATAACTTAAAGAGTGTCTTTGGATTGTTTGTCACTCAAAGGATAAATGCTTGAGGGGATGGGTACCCTACTCTCCACAGTGTGTGTATTTCATATTGCAGCCTGTATCAAAACATCTCATGTGCCTCACAAATATATACACCAACCACGTACCCAGAAAAAATAAAAATAAGGCTAGGCATGGTGGCTCACGCCTGTAATCCCAGCACTTTGGGAGGCAGAGGCAGGCGGATCATTTGAGGTCAGGAGTTCGAGACCAGCCTGGCCAACATAGCGAAACCTCTTCTCTACTAAAAATACAAAAAATTAGCTGGGTGTTGTTGTATGCACCTGTAGTCCCAGCTACTCGGGAGACTGAGACAGAAGAATCGCTGGAACCCAGGAGGCAGAGCCTGCAGTGAGCTGAGATCATGCCACTGCCCTCAAGCCTGGGTGACAGAGTGAGACTCTGTCTCAAAAAAATTAAAAAGAAAAGAAAAGAAGCCCTCCAAAAACTCTGAGCTCCATGTACTACGACATGCCCTCCCTGGAATGAAGAGGCCAGATTTTCCCTTTCCAAGCCCTGAAATAGCTGCATTGACCACTCCCATTCCAGGGACCAGGGTCTGAGACGTCTGGGTAGCTGTCTGCCAGGCAGACCCTGTAAAATGGGACAGCCCACCCTGCTCCTGCCACGTCAGGCCACTGGGATGGGAAGCTCTAAACAGCCCCTGCCCCACCAGGCTGCAGCTCCAGAAGGGGCGAAGCCTCTTTCCTTGCACTAAGTTGCAGTGCAATGTGCTGTCCGCCTCGTGAGCACACGGAACATACATAAATTACCCCGCCAGGGCGATTCACTGTGTGTCCAGGCTAATTGTCAGTATTAAATCTTGCTCAGTCACAGTTTTAAAGCTTAATTTAAATTCTCTATCTTTAAGAAATCCATACTCCCTCCCACCACGGGAGAAAAAATAGATTTAATGGGTTTAGTCCATTTCCGTTTGTAGCAACCCAAGTTATAATTAGGCGTGTGCAAAGTGGATGTTTCGGTGGGCGATGAGCCTGCAGACCGGCTCCTCTCCTTCCCGGCAGGGCCGGTGCTGGTGGGGAGTGCCCTTGTCTTTGTTGCCCTAGATAAATTCTGAATTAGGAGTTATTGCTCAGAGACCTCTGAGCCTCCGTGGCAGCCCCTCCCAATTATGGCATTAATCTTGTCAGTGTGCTTAAAGGTGGAGAAAGAATTCATCCTCAAGGGTGGAAGGCACAAGAGAGCAGCCGGGAAAGCCCTCTGCCCAGGAGCCAAGAGCTCGGGGGAGCATGGGATGGAGACGGGTGGGGGAGCTTCCCCTCATGCCTTCCTGAGACCACTGCCCTGCCAGGTGCCCCCTCGCCCCGAAGGCTGATGCTGCCATGGCAGCTTATCAGGAATGAGGACGCTCCTTCCTCTCCTCTTTCTTTCTGTTCCCAGATACCCCCTTAGAAGCAAGTTGGAGCCAGGAAAATGCAGACAACTAAGGCATAGAAGTAGAGGATGCAAACTGAACAAAGCTACTGAAAGTCCCCACACTCATCCCCCTTAATGTCCTAGGGGGGACTGAGACCCAGAGAGAGAGGTGACTTGCCTGAGGGCACACAGCTGGCCTGGGTTGCACCTGACTCCCAGGGGACTTGGCACCCATTGTCTTGCTACACATTCATGACCAGGGTGAGGTGCAATTCCTTGCTCAAGGGACACGCTTGGAAGATGAATCTTCATCACCCTTCCTAATTCTATGCATCATCAACACCAGGGCGCGTATGTTTACATCCATTGTCCCTCACTGGGCTTGCACCGTGCAGAGGGTGGCCTGGGGGAGCAGAGATGGCAGGGAGGGCAGCTGGAAGTCCAGGTCAGAGAGAGGAGAGTGTGACCAGGGTGGCAGCAGGAGGCATGGAAAAGACGGATGTATGGCGAGGGATGAACAGCGTGGGAACCAGGACTGGGGTCGCCCAGACTCAGACACTGGGGAGGGCAAGGGAAGTGTCAGTGACAACTCCAGGGTCTGAATCTGAGGGGTGAGGAAGCAGGTGGTAGCAGTGACTGCCTGGGAGTCTGAGGAGGGGGCGGGTTAAGTGGGGAAGGTGAGCGTGACACCAGGTGTGCTGGCTGCAGGGGACAGCAGGTGTGCAGACTTCTCCCGGGGGCCCCTAGGCTCCTGAAAGGTGGGGCCCTGCACGCCAGCTCCATCTCGTTGTCCCTACCCCTGTCACAGTGGCCAGCAAGGGCCCAGCACTTAGCAACTGTCAAAGAATTGGCAGATGTGTCCGGGGGAGCTGAGGCAGGGACAGGGACAGGGACAAGGACATCAGGCTCGTGTGTTGAAGGCGCAGGCCTCCCACACCACTGCCCTCGGTGTTGTGTAACTTGAAAATCCACGTGTAACTTTTGACTCCCCCAAAACTTAACTACCAATAGCCTGCTGTTGACCAGAAGCCTACCGAGAACATAGTCAATGACACGTATTTTGTATGTCATTATGTGTGTTTTATTTCGTAAGTTATATGTTACTGCATTCTTACAATAAAGTAAGCTGGAGAAAAGAAAATGTTATTAAGAAGATGATAAGGGAGAGAAAACATATTTACTCATTAGGTGTAATTGGATCATCATAAATGTCTTCGCCCTCCTTGTCTTCACGCTGAGGAGGCTGAAGAGGACAAGGAGGGGTAGGTCTCGCTGTCTCGCGGGTGGCAGAGATGGAAGGAAATCCGTGCATAAGTGGACCATGCGGTCCAAACCCAGGTTGTTCAAGGGTCACCTGGAGTTGAGGAAGGTGCCATCTTTCTCCCAAGGCCCAGGGTTTTCTTTGCAGAGAGCCTCCTGATTCAGCCCTCTGGAGAGGAGGGAAGCGAGGCCAAGCTCAGCCATGTGTCATGGATGTGTTGTTTGGGCCCCAGGGCATGAGTCACCTGCCCTAGTTTTTTTTTTTAAGGGCCTGCTATTGGGTGGATTCACATTTTCAGTATCAGCCTGGGAGATCCCGAGTGCAGGAGATCCTGAGTGGTTCGGCCCCTGTTCTGTTGTGTGCAATCTGTGTACACGTGCACCCACCTCCCCTCCTTCAAGGTGCTTGCCCTTCCGACACCCGATGCGCAACAGGGACGCAATTTAAGACACACACAATTATTTCTGCAGGTCCCTCGAGCTCAAAGTCACCCGAATGTGAGCTGGAGTGAATGTCCCCAAGTGGTCCTGGCAACACAGACCACCCTGCTGGAAGCCAGTGTGGCTGGGAATTTCACTCCCCCACTGACGGCGGAGCCTGGGAGTGCCCATGCGTGTTTTCCTCGGTGGGACGAAGAATGCCATTTGGTCCTGTAATGGCTGCCCTGTCATGGTGGGAAGTTAGAAAACGAACTTGGCAACCACACCCACCTTGACTTCCCAACCCTGTGAGAGAGCTTCACACCAGGACCAGAAGAACAGTTCTTGGGACCTTTCTCTTTCCACCTGTTTCATCTTTCCACCTTTCCACCTTTCTCTTTCCACCTGCTTCATCTCGCACTGCTGCCCCTGTTTCTGTGGTCTGCAGCCGTCTGCAGGTTTCAACCCCTGACCTGTCAGAAGCCCACCCCAGGGCTGAGACCACCTTGCTCTGCTGCCAGTCCCGCCCCCACCCCCGGCCCAGGGTCACACGGATGGGGATGTAGATGGTGCTGACTGGTCACGAATGACCTCCAGAGCAGGAACAGAGGAGGGTTTTGCAGTGGGGCGGCCCCAAGGTGCCAGCGCAGGGAAAAGTGGCTGCCCCAGCCATTAGGTAGATGTATTATTGTCCTCAAAGTCTGCGCAGGATCCTGGGCCAACTGGGGCAGCTCTCAGGCTGGGCTTTACCAGATCAGAGAGCAAGGCCCCTAGGCTGCTCCCACATGGAATGCACGCTAAGGCATCCTCCCTCATCTGCTCTCTAGCCTTTCACAGAAAAAAAAAAAATCAAACCTGTTCTCGTCTCTATCAAAGCTCATGTTGAAGATGACATAGTTTCTCATTTCCTCGACTCTCTGAAAATATGTGAAATTAGGGGCAATGAAGAGAAGAAATTGAAATAACAAGTGAGGCTGGAGAAGAACCAACCTCAGAAACAGAGGTGCCTGGAGAAGGTGGAGGGCGGGTTGTGGGAGGAGGAGGAGAGGAAACTCAGGGCTGGGGATTTCGGATGAGGCAGCTGCTGGCTCTGGGGAGGGAGAGAAGCCACCATCTTCGTCTGCCCCCTGGGAAAGGAGGGAAGGACCTTGGCCAACGGGGATCTAGGAGCATGAAGAGCAGGAGAAAGCAGGGGCGTGCCTGATATGGTTTGGCTCTGTGTCCCCACTCAAATCTCATCTTGAACTGTAATCCCCACATGTCAGGGGAGGGACCTAGAGGGAGGTGATTGGAGCATGGGGGTGGATTTCCTTCATACTGTTCTCGTGAAAGTGAGGGTACTTCCTGCCTCACTCTCTCCTACTGTCACGTAAGACATGCTTTGGCTCCCCCTTTGCCTCCACCATGACTGTAAAGTTCCTGAGGTCTCCCCATCCATGCAGAACTGTGAGTCCATTAAACCTATTTTCTTTATAAATTACCCTATCTCAGGTAGTTCTTTCTAGCAGTGTGAGAACAGACTCATACAGTGCCACCATCCCATCCAGCACCCTCTTTCTTCCCTGGCTCTTGCAGCTCCCCTGCGGGTGCTCCCCACCCACCTTCTTCCCAGAGGAATCCTCCAGGGAGGGGTGAATTCTGCACAGCCTGGACACCCTACCCTTCTCCCAGCCCGTGCAGAAGCTTGGGAACACCAGAACTGGCCACTCCTCCCCCACCCCTCAGGCAGTCTCTGCTCTGGCTCCCACCTGCTGGCTGGGGCTTTCTGTGAGGCTCTTCCTCCCGGGCCTCCTTCCCTCCCGACTCCCTGCACAGGCTGGTCCTGCATCATGGAAGAAAACTCCTCCTGCTCTCTTTTCTTTCTCCTTCACAGACATTTCCCTGCAACAAGTCTTGTGGACATCCAATCCATTCCTGGCACCTGCTTCTCAGAGGATCAGAAGACCCAAACCCACATCCCCTTGTGGCTCAGAGCAAGCGGCTCCTGTGGCCCTCCCCGCCTTGACTCGCTTCCACCCTCAGCAAAGGGCCTTGCTCTCATCAAGCAGACCAGCCTGCAGCCCACCTGAGAGCAGCTTAGCCCCTATCAGGCTCCGAGGGACCCTGCCAGGGTGGGGTGAGACAGGTGGAGCAGGTGGGCATTTAAGGCAGGGACAGATATGACCCCTGCCTCCTACTGTGGCTTCAGCAGGTCACAGGTGCACACATAGAGAGGAAAAGCCCTCTTCTGCACCTGAGGGTGCCTCTCGGGTCCTGGGCTGCCAGCTCCATCTTCTGTGCACCAGGAATGAGGAGCGCCGACCATGCCGGGCCCCAGGAGGTGGCTGCCTGGCCACCCTCACCCTCCCACTGGGGAGCCCAGGGGAGAGAAGACTGCAACTGCTCTGGAAGCTTCCAGCCTTTCTCTGGCAACGAATCTGGGGTGTGGGGGGCCCCCAAGGCCTGGGCCTGGACACTTTCATGCCGGGGATCTTAACATTCACCATCTGGGTGGGTTCTGCTTCCTGGTCTTGTCTGTGGATGGATCTTGTCAGTCTCCCGGAGGAAGGGAAGAAGATGCTCCACTTTCCCGGGGATGCTGGGACACAGATCCACAAACCAGGCAGCTTGAAGTGACAGACATTATTCCTCTCCCAGTTCTGGAAGCCAGAAGGGAGAAATCAAGGTGTCGGCAGAGCTGGTTCCTACTGAGGCTCCGAGGGAGAACCTGTGGCAGGCCCCTCTCCCGGATCTGGGGCTCCCAGCGATCCTTGGCGTCCCTTGCATGGCTCCAATGTCTGCTGCTGCTTCACCTGGATTTGCCCGTGTGTCTCTGGGTCTTCATACTTGTTTCTTGCCAGGACCCTCTCATTGGATTTAGGACCCACCCGAATCCAGGATGACCTCATCTCCATCCTTACCTTAATCACATCTGCAAAGACCCTATTTCCAACAAGGCTGTATTCTCAAGTTCCAGGAGGACATGCATTCACAGGTTCACGATTCAGCCCAGTACAGGATGACCGGGAGGAGAGCCAGGATCCCAGAAGTCCCTGGGGGCTGATGGGGCCCAGCAGGGAAGCAGGGATGGGCAGGGTCTTCAGGGCACAGAGGAGGGGTGCTGTGCCCCCGCCCCCTTCCTGGGCTCCCCTGGTGCAGCCCCTTCTAGGACCTTCCACCCTCTCCATGTACCTACTCGCCCCTGCTGATGTGGGGGCGCATGATGGCACCTTTTGATTTAACCAAGTTATTATGAGTAAGTGATTCGGGAGCTCTTCTTCAGGCAGGTGATCAGGGATGAGCAGGCAGCTGAGAACAAAAGAGATGCCGCCACCGTGGGAGACGCCTGGGTTGGCGGAGCGGTGGGGGGAGGGGAGGATTGCGGGGGTTCTTCTGCCAGAGTCAGGCAGGGGGAGGCGCCGCCTTTCCCTTCCCTTCCCTTCCCTTCCCTTCCCTTCCCTTCCCCGGGAAACAGCGGCGGCGATTTAATATGCAAAGGTGGAAAGGCTGGCATTGGGCGCATCGCCCCGCATGCCATATTTCAAACAAAGAATACACAACAAAGGGCCGGCCGGCGCGGGGATTTGTCAGAATTCGGCGGTGGGAGAGATTTATCTAAGCTGAGTGGAGGGGCCTGTGACCTTGGGTTTGAGAGCTTTAAAAGGAACAGGCGGCTGTTGAAGACGAACAAAGAGATGCTTGTGATTATCATTATTTAATATAATGGCCTTAAACTGTTAGGAGGGGGAATTAGGTGGCACAAGAGAATTGTTTTTTTATTCCGGGAGATGTAAGAAAGATGTAATGGACAGGAAAAAGTAGGGGGGAGGCGGAGGGAGGGAGAGGTTGGAGAGATTTCTCAGATGAAGGAGGAGAGTGAGTGAGCCTGGAGAAGCAGCAGGCGGTAAACAAGAAACGCTCCCCTCCCCTCTCCCTTCTCCTCCTTCTTCCCCTCTTCTCTCCTCCCCTGCAGTCCCCTCCCTTCCTGGCAGGTTCAGCCTCAGCCCCAAAGACAGGACAGTAGCTGGGAAGGAGGTGACCACCCTTACACCACGAAGGGGCTGGGCAGAAAGGGACCGAGAAAGGAGGACGGGGCCTGGAGGACTGTCAAAGCCGGGATCAGGATGCGGCAGAGCTGGCAGCTTCCCCAGGCTGGGGGGCCAGGGCTGCCAGAAGACCTGGGCATCCTATTCAGACAAGCCTGGCATGGGGGAGCGGTGTGGGCTGCCCCCAGGCAGTGAGGGTCTGGGAAATGGAGGCTGGTACGGTTCTTTCACTGGGGTCCCCAAGAAGTTGGATTGTGAGCCCTCCTGCCAGGATTGGGTCCTGAAAGTGCCGATGCTCTGAGCTGCTACACACAGGGGACAGTGGGGGTGGGAGGAGGTGGCTGGCCTGGCCGCTTTGCTGCAGGGTCGACCTAGGACCTCTCCCACCTGGGTTGAGGTTTGTCCAGGTGCCTGCCGCTTCCCAGAGCCTGAGCAGAGATACAGCTGAAGCCCAGGAGCCTCCTCTCTTTCATGGGGCCTGGCTTTCTCTTTTCATTTGTAATTTTGTAATCTTTTTCTTAAAGAGCCCCCTCCCAAATCTGCTGAGTGTCAGCTCCCACTCAGGCAAGACCAGCTAGGTGGTCTTCACAACCCGTCGTGGGGAGCGACTGCGGTTCTCCCTGGAGAGTGTGGAAGCCGGGTTTCCAGGTGGCTGGGGGAGGAGGGCCCTCCGTAGAGCTGCAGAGCCAGGCAGGAGTGGGAGGTGGGTGGGCAACAGAAGCCAGCTTTGTCCTGGCAGCAGGGATGCCAGACGGACACCCAGGTGGCCCAGGAGGGCCCCACGTTTCCTGCCCTCGGGTGGTCAGCCATCAGGCTGTGTTCCCCCAGAAAGGGGAGCGGCTCCAGCCACAGGTGGACTCACGTCTGAGATCTGATAAACCAGAAGAGGAGGAGAAAACAGTCAGGAGTCAAACTGGAGAGGATGAAGCCGCGCAGGACGAGAGGATGTGAGCTCTTGGAGCCCGGTGCCCAGAAGCCTTACTCTCTGGCCGATCTCAGGAGGCAGCAGAGGCTCAGAGGCCCAGGGTTAGGGGGCAGGAGGGGACCGTGTGGACACAGCCCAGGTGCCATCTGTGGGGCACTCACGGGCTGAAAGCTCCAGGAGACCCAGACACAGGCAGCATGGGTGTGTGGGGCGACACGGATCACCTTGTGGAGGGACACCCCGTGCTTTTGGTCGGTGACAGCCTTGGCCAGAGTTAGGGCACCTGGGCCAGCTCTGCCACCCGCTTGAGGCTTGGCCCTGGGCCTCAGTCTCACCTTCTGTAAATTGGGAGCAAGGAGAGGAGCCACCGTGGGCTGACTGAGGGTGGGAGGAGGTGTGTGTGAGAGAGAGGGCCCTGGAGGATACAGAGGGTCTTCTCACCCCATCCTGTCACTGCCTCCGTCACCCACAAAAGCACCCCCCTCTATGAACCTGGAAGGAAGCCTGGCTGGGGGAGCCGGGGGAGGGGTATTTAACCACAGGGGATGCCTGCCTTCGTTTTTCCTAGATCACTGATAACCTCTCCAAGGCTCAGGTTCAAAGCCATCAAGTACTGTCTGGGAGATGTCTGGGTTGTTGTCAACATGTTTTCAGTTGGCAAAACTGATGGTTCAGCCAGAAATAAGCACTCGCATCTCTCTGATCCCATCTCTATGTCCCTCTCCTCCTCTGTGTGCCCAGGGCATGGTCCGAAGGCTGCCAGCCAGGCTGTGACCTCAGTAGTATTTGGTATTTTTAACTGTTCTCTTGGCGTTGCCCTGGTCCCTGGCACAGACGTTCCCTCCAAATGCGGACTGCTCGCCAGACAGGCCATGAAACCTCCTGCTTCTGGAGCATGGAACATTGAGCATGTTTGCAACGCTCTTCTCCTACTGGAAAATCCTTCTTCCCATCTAACCTAGATCCTTTGTGCTGTGGTTTAAACTTATTTCGTGTTCTGCTTTTAATATTCATTCACTTCTCTATTTAATGGACTCTGATAGAAGGAGTTTATCAAACTCTTAATTCTGTCTCTGGAGCCTTTGTTCTCTCTCTGCTGCAGGGGAACCTCAGCCCATCAGGGCTGGTGCCCAGGCACCCTAGGTGAAGCCCTCAGCTCGGCCGCCACACTGGCCTTGGCCGGATCCAGGCTCTGAGGTCCTCTTCTAGAGGCTGGGTCCTCTCTCATTTCACTCCACGTCATTATTAAGAGATGATGCAGGTCTTGGAGCAAGAACCCTTTGGCTCTGGAAAAATTATGTGTGACACTTCACATATGGATCAGGTAATTAATGGACGCTCGGATTTCCTCCGCCATCACATAAAGAGGGTGAAGACGGCGCTTTAATTCCAGATAATTAAAGAGCGATCGGTGCGCGAGTGCTGCTCGGGGAGTGCTGGCTGCCGTCATTAACACCACTGAGCCCGCTCCATTCCCCACACCTCACTGCAAACCGCGGGGCCTCCTGCTCCCCGGGGGATGCTGAGCCATAGAGCCCACTGCGCCGCTGTGTAATTGAAGTGGCCACATCTGCTGCACCGAGCTTATGGAATGGGAGTGGGTGTGTGCACACGTGCACGTGCGTGTGTTGGGAAAGGAGCTGCAGGGTGGCCATTCTAGAGTGGCCACACACGACCTTAGAGACCTGGCCCTAGGGAACGTGCAGAGCTCAGGTGGCCGTCACTGGCGCCAGGGAAAACACGGTCTCACTGTGCAACGCATCCTTAATGAGGGCACAGCTTCCCCACTTCAGCTCCAAGAAACTGTCCCTTGTCCTACCGGGTCACAGGAAACTCCCAGGACATCGAAGGGGCTGTGTCTTCCCCAGAGCCGAGTGTCCCTGGATTTCAAAAGTGACAATAATTGGCTGGACGCCGTGGCTC
The DNA here is from genome assembly GCF_024542745.1 of Macaca thibetana thibetana. Classification (NCBI taxonomy): domain Eukaryota; kingdom Metazoa; phylum Chordata; class Mammalia; order Primates; family Cercopithecidae; genus Macaca; species Macaca thibetana. Next base: position 62,021,106 of record NC_065593.1, on the reverse strand, counting down.
ATGCCTGTAATCCCAGCACTTTGGGAGGCCGAGGCAGGCAGATCACGTGAGGTCAGAAGTTAAAGACCAGCCTGGCCAACATGGAGAAACCCCGTCTCTCCTAAAAATACAAAAATTAGCTGGGCGTGGTGGCGTGTGCCTGTAATCCCAGCTACTCGGGAGGCTGAGGCATGAGAATTGCTTGAACCTGGGAGGCGGAGGCTACAGTGAGTTGATATGGCACCACTGCACTCCAGCCTGGGCGACAGAGCGAGACTTCATCTCAAAACAAACAAACAACAACAACAAAAAAAAACCAAAAAAACAAAAAGGAAAGCAACCATAATTAGTATTCTTTAAGATGAAGATAATCCCATTCCAGAGGATCATCTTCTCCTGCTGAAGTCCAGGGTCACGGGCAGCTGCTCCTCCTGGGAGAAGGGCAGGGGTGGGCGGACATCCCACTGCAAAGACGGACATCCCACTGCAAAGGCAGAGCCCAGAGTCCTCAGTGGCCTCCCTGGGAGAGTAAAGCAGTGGCTTATTACGGCCAAGGGGGCTGACAGGTCTTCCTGGTTCACATGGTGCATCTGTCACATTTCCTGATAAATATCAGGCCCTTGCACTGTCAGACAGAGCCTCTGAGGGTGTCCACACTTCTTTGCCTGGCTCTGCTCACTCCTGGTTAGTGGCTTCCAGAAACTCACGTGTGCTGATTCCCACAAATATTTACTGAGTGTCTGTGAGGGGCCAGGCAGGCACTGGGCTGGTCTCGGGACGTGGAGGTGAATGAGAAGAGGCTGCTGTAGAGAAGACGCATGTGGGCACCCAGGAGAAGGGATGGAAAGAAACCCAGGCTGCACAACAGCAGGGGTGCAGGCATGACCCAGAGCTGGGGACTGCTGGGGCTGGGGACTGCTGGGACTGGGGACTGCTGGGGCTGGGGAGGCAGGGAGGCCGGGGAGCCTGTCGGAGGACTTGTCCTTTGCCTACCAGGCAGGGAAGGGCAGGAACGGGAGGGAGCTCATGCAGGGGCGTGCACAGCAGCCATGGTTTAGCATGCACCTGGATCTGTGGGTACACAGGCCAGCATATGCCACGGTGGCTTTGCTGATCGATACCTTCTGTCTGCCTCATTAATCTGTCCTCTGCCTCACCTGGTTGTGGTCATCCTCCCTTCAGGCACTTAGCCACTCCTGCTGGGAAAAGATCTGTAAGAAGTCTCCAGGGATGGCTGTCTGGCTGGCAATCGCTGTCTTCTTTTCTTTACGGTTTTAGGACAGAGTAAAGTTTTTTTCCTAAAACTCCCCTTTCTCTAAGCCTCAGTCCAGGGTGCGGGGGCTGGTGGCCACTTAAGTTGCATTTTTATTTCAACCTAGACCTCTTTCTCTCAAACCCTAGACTCTGACATCCAATTACCTACTCCACATGTCCACGTGGATGGAATCTCAAATGTAAGGTCAAAACTAAATGCCTCTTCTTCATCTCCTAATCTGTTCCCTTCTCAGCTGATAGCACCTCCACCCTTGCAGTGCCAAGACAAACAGCTTGGGGTCGTCTTTCATTCCTTGCCTTCCTGATTGGCCAGGAAATCCTTGTGGCTGTACCTTCAAAATAAATCCAGAAGCCAACATTAGTGGAGAACCTGGGGAAATCCTAATAAAAGTTCGTAGTTTAGCGAATGGGATTGTGCCAATGATAATTCCTCAGTTTTGCTAAGTGTGCGGTGGCTGTGTGAGATAACAGGGAAAGCCAGGGGAGCACAGTGAAGGCAACATTCTGGAATATGTTTGCAACTCTTCTGTTAATCTAAAATTATTTCCAAATAAAAAGTTCGATAGATACATAAATACAAGCATTCGTTTGTTAAGGCTGCTGTAACAAAGCGCCGCAAACCGAGTGGCTGAAAACAATAGAAATGTATTCTCACCCATGGCTGGAGGCCACATTGGAAATCAAAGTGTCTGCAGGGCAGGTTCCTCATGAGGGCTGTGAGGGAGGAGCTGCTCCAGGTCTCTCTCCTTGGCATGTGGATGACATCTTCTCTGTGTGTCTCTTTCAAATAACACTGTAACGCTTCACAGGTAGTGTGAGCACCTTAACATAACAAAACCATCCTAATTCCTCCCTCTTATGCCTCGCATCATTGTGTAACAGTAAAACAGCAAGAAACTAACATCACTCACTCCATTTTTCTTTAAGGGGCGTTTACCCCTTCCTGCACGTAGGCTAGGATAATTTTAGAGCACTGAGATGAAATGCGAAACAGCAATCATGTAGTTTTTGAAACTAACTCTGGGATTAAAGTGTGTATTAGTCTGTTCTCACATTGCTAGAAAGAACTGCCAGAGACTGGGTAATTTATAAAGGAAAGAAATTTAAATGACTCACAGTTCTGCATGGCTGGGAAGGCCTCAGGAGACTTACAATCATGGCAGAAAGGAAAGCAAACACGTCCTTCCTCACATGATGGCAGGAAGGAGAAGTGCTGAGCAAAAGTGGGAACAACCCCTTATAAAACCATCAGATCTCATGAGAACTCACTCACTGTCACAAGAACAGCATGTGGAAACCACTCCCATGATTCAATTACCTCCCACCAAGCCCCACCCACCACACGTGGGGATTTTGGGAACTACTATTCAAGATGAGATTTGGGTGGGGACACAGCCAAGCCATACCAAAGGGGAAGTTTGTAAACAACTAAGTATGTTTTGTTGGAGATTTACAGAAGCATTGTGACCTAACCAAGGACAAAGAAGTTCCCAACCTCCTCACCCCCTCGCTGGCACCCAAACGTTTGTGGTCCTCAGTCACCTCTTGATCCCAACCCGGTTTCTATGAATTCGACTGCTCTAGGTACCTCATATCAGTGGACTCTTATAGTAGTTGTCCTTTTGTGCCTGGCTTATTTCACTCAGCATGATGTCCTCAAGATTCGTCCGTGTTGTAGCATGTGTCAGGCTTTCCTTCTTTTAAGACTGAATCATAATCTACTGTAATGTATACATCACACTTTGCTTATCCATTCTTCTGTTTGTTGATGGACACTTCGGTTGTTTCCACCTCTTAGCTATTGTGAATAATGCTTCTAGAAACATGGGTGTACAAATACCTCTTCACATAGCTTCCCATATTCCCCTACCCATAAAAACCCTCTGGCCAGCCTGAAAAACTGAAAATGGTACTTTAGAATGCTGGTTCACCATCCTCTTGGTTTGACTGGCTTTCCAAATAAACCTGCTTTTCCTCCTACCACCCCTTGTCTCCAGTGGCTGGCTTTCAGGCAGTGAGCAGGCAAACCTGAGTTCCATTACAATTGCTGCCATTCAGTTCACTTATAGATCAGCATACATAAGCACGATATATACATAAGACACTACCTAAGCATATGTAACCGAATACATCTTTGCTATTATTATTTGGAACCAACTGCTGTCTGTTAGGTCAATTAAGAATAAGAAAAATAAAAGTTTGTATTTTACCTTCACTTTTCCTTTCTTTAATGCACTTCCTTTCTTTATGTAGATCTGAGTTTCTTACCTATATTGTTTTCTCTAAAGAAATGTTCTTTTTAACGTTTTTTTTTTTTTTTTTTTTTGCCAGCCAAGTCTACTGGCAACAAATTTCCTCAATTTTGAGAACGTCTTTCTCTTTCACTTTTTCATCCTATTTTTTAATTGGGGTAAAAAATATACATAACATAAAATTTAACACCTTAGTTATTTTTAATTGTACATTTCAGTGGTATTAAATATATTCATAATGTATAACCATCACCACTGTCCATCTCTATAACACTTTCATCTTATAAAACTGGAACTCTATCCTCATTAAACACTGACTTCCTATTCCCCTCTCCCAGGCCCTGGTGGCCACTATTCTACTTTGTTTCTATGAATCCGACTGCTCTACATACCTCATGTCAGTGAACTTGTACAAAAGTTGTCCTTTTGTGTCTGGCTTATTTCACTCAGCATGATGTCCTCAAGTTTCATCCATATTGTAGCATGTGTCAGGCTTTCCTTCTTTTAAAACTGAATCATGATCTACTGTAATGTATACACCACATTTTGCTTATCCATTCATCTGTTGATGAACACGTTGGTTGTTTCCACCTCTTAACTATTGTGAATAAAGCTTCTAGAAACATGGGGGTACAAATACCTCTTCAAAACCCTGCTTTAATTCTTTAGAGTATATACCCAGAAGTGGAATTGCTGGATCATATGGTAGTTCTGATGTAGGACAGGCACATCCCAAAATTGGGGCTTATCCCAGGAGGGTTCTTGGCTTCACCTAGGAAATAATTCAAGAGGAAGCCAGTAGTGTTAGACAGCAAGCCTTTATTGAAACAGCTGCTCCTTGCAGAACAGGGCCAACTCATAGGTAGTGCACCTACAGTCAGCAATGTATGGGCTGTTGGCAACTGTATTTATACTCATATAAACCCACTTTCAATTACACGCAAGTTAAGGGGTAGGTTAATGCTAAGGGCTCTAATGGATAAAGAAGACAGCATGCAAGAACAGATGGGCCATGTAAGCGGAGACAGAAACCCTGAGAAAAACCAAAAAGGAAATGGTGGCAAACAACAGCACTAACAAAAATGAAGACTGACTTTGATGGGCTTATCAGTTAGCCTGGATAGGGCTGAACAAAGAATCTCTGAGCTTGAGGCTATGTCCGTAGAAACCTCCAGAACTGAAAATGAAAGTGAACAAAGACTTAGGAAAACACAATAGAATATCCAAGAACCATGAGACAACTACAAAAGGTATAACATACAATGGGAATACTGCTATGGGAGTCCTAGGAAACTAATACAATCTGCTGAGAGCCCAAACAATGTTGTATACTATAGTACTGGTCACCATTTGTTGAGTGTGTGTGTACTTTAACCTACCAAGGAAGAGTGTACTGCTGTGCCCTTTTCACAGATGAGGATGCTGAGACCCAGGCTGGTTTTGCATCCTTGCCAAGCCCCTGTTCTAGGAAGAGAAGTTCCAGATCTAACTGACCTGAGGCTGTGTGCAGCTGCTGTGCTCTGCTGCTCACATCTGTAGGCTCTGATGAGCCATGAGATGCTCACTCTAGCTTTGCTGAAGCCCCATGTCCAGACTGGCCACACAGAGACTCACAGGACTGGACATGTGTCTCTGCTTTCACGTCCAGGAACCTGGCTCTACAGCCCAACCTCAGTGCCAGGCGCTGCCTCAGCTAATGCTGTGCCTGCTGCCCCGTCCTGGGACTCCCAACAGCTGCAGGGGTGCCTCCCACTGCCTCCCCATCCTCTGTGCCTTTTCCCCACCCGGCCCCAAACTGTTTGAAACCATCACTCAACTACCAGCCTCTCCCCACCACTGTCTGGAACATGTTGCTGCTGTCAGTGGCTGAATTGCAAGAAGTGAAGAGAAAAAATGGTTTCAGACTCTGAAGCCACTATTGGAGGTGGAGGTGTTCAGATTAACTCTGTAGTCCTTTGGAACAGCTGTTTCTTGGCTGTTCCACTCTAACATGGAAATACCCTCAAGGCTATTCACAGTATCACCTCCACCTTCCTAGAGAAAGACGCTGCAGAAATAAGTCAGGCAAATGGTCTCTGTGCATCCTCATACACAGTAGGTGCTCAAGAAATGTTGGCTGGATTGATCTGAAAATAAGCACGCACGAACGGCAGCCATGAGCTGTTCCCTTCCATCTGCTGGAAGGCTGGCATTGAAACCTTCCTCCTCCTGGTAGTCTTTTGCCAGAGAACCAGGCACGGTTGCCCAGGGAGCTGCCTCTTGCAGGCAAGGCCTTGGAGACTCCTGATACGAAGCAGTCTCAGAAGGCTTATCACAGAGTGTCAGGTGAAAAGGACAAGATACAGCTGCACTTGCAGTATGATCTCAGCCACGTGAAAAATATATACATAGAAAATGCCTAGAAGGGATGCAAAGAAAAAAGAGTTTATATAAGTAGATCCATGAATGCAGGTGGATGCATTTTTTTTTTCTGGAAAGAATTACAGAAAATGTTAACAGAAAGAATTACAGAAAATGTTACCTCTATGGGGGAAAGAGGTAGGGGAGGGGTTGAGGGGAAGGTGACTTTCACTTTGCCCCCTTTTGTGGTCTGTTTTCTAAATGTATGGTGTGTGTGACTTTTATTCATACTTCAAATGTTAGCAGGGTTATTTGGGTAGCACAATTTTGACCCCTTTGTTTGCTTTCTTTATCTTTACCTCTCCAGAGTAAAAAGCATTTTTAGTAATCAATTCATTTTTATTCATGTTGTCAAACAAATGAAATAGAAAATTAAGCAAAAAAAAAAAAAAAAGACTGAAAACAATATGGCAGATTTTAATGATGGCTATCTCCAGTTAGGTAGATTATTGGATTATGATTTTATTTCTTCTTTATATTTGATCTCTCTTGCAGCCAAAACCTAGACAAGTAATTGTAAAGGGAAAATAAGATGCCCAGGCAGCAGCAAGCAAAACCATGAATTAGTGACTTTATTTGGGGAGAGGGCACCCAACTGTCCCCTCCCCCACCTGTCATGCTTGTTCTGTCTTCAGTTGCAAATTCCCTTTTGGATCTGGATTCTTAATTTGTGAACACTCCCTTTTGCACAGATCAGGGCTAATGTGCTGTGTCAGTAATAGTTTTTGTTGACTGAGAAAACACAAATTCAAAGAAAAATCTTTATAGTGAATTGTGTCCCCTGAAGGAAGACACTGGACAGACTATCAGGACCGATATAGTTAAGACCACTGCTATGGTTTGGCTGCGTCCCCACCCAAATCTCATCTTGAATTGTAGTTCCCATAATCCCCACATGTTGTGGGAGGAACCAGGTGGAGATAATTGACTCATGGGAGCAGTTCCCCCTTCCTGTTCTCATGATAGTGAGTTCTCACGAGATCTGACGGTTTTATATGAGATTTCCCTCTTCACTTGGCCCTGTTCTTCTTCTCCCTCCCGTGACGTGAAGAAAGTGGTGTTTGCTTCCTCTTCCACCATGATTGTAAGTTTCCTGAGGCTTCTCCAGCCATGCTGAACTGTGAGTCAATTAAACCTCTTTCCTTCATAAATCACCCAGTCTCAGGTATGTCCTTAGAGCAGCATGAGAATGGGCTACTGCAACCACAGACTCTGTGAGCAAACTCCCTGGAGTCCTTGTCCATTGGTTTACTAGCTGTGTGACTTAGGGCAAATGACTTAACTCCTCTGTGCTTCATGTCCTCATCCGTAAAATGGATATAGTCAGGGTTCCTAACAGATAGGGTCATTTACGAGGCTTCTATGAAGGACAATGGGTGGTACATACGAAGTGCCTACCAAAGGATGGCTGTGATTCTTCTTGCAGGGTGGATGCCTTTCCCGGCAGCTCATCTCAGCACCACAGCCTGGGTGCCTGCATCCCCTGTGCCTTGCATACAGAAGCCAACACCAGGCTGTATCAGTTCCGGTGCCCAAGAGAGAAACAGGATGTCCCATGTGACTTCTGCTGCTTTGGAGTGGGGTCTCCCAGGACTCTTTGTGATACGGTTTGGCTATGTCCCCACCCAAATCTCATCTTGAATTGTAATTTCCACAATTCCCACGTGTCATGGGGGGATCCTGGTGGGAGGTGATTGAATTATGGGAAGAGGGAGTCTTTCCTGCACCGTTCTCGTGATAGTGAATGAGTCTTGAAAGAACTGACGGTTTTTAAAATGGGAGTTTCCCTGCGCAAGCTCTTTTTGCCTGCAGCCATCCACATAAGATGTGACTTGCTCTTCCTTGCCTTCCATCGTGATTGTGAGGCCTCCCCAGCCATGTGGAACTGTAAGTCCGATAAACCTTTTTCTTTAGTAAATTGCCCAGTCTCAGGTGTGTCTTTATCAGCAGTGTGAAAATGGACTAATACACTTTGGGTGATAGGAAGAGCTGAGGGATGTTGAGTACGTTTCTTCCAGCCCAGAGGTGAGGGGCAGGTGGAGTGGGGGAGAGGCAACTGCCACAGGCTGGACATCTGTATCCGGGCTGGCCCAGGTGGGCTCTGACAAGGCTAAGGACGGCAAGTGGGCAAGCAGAGAGGAAGGGCTGGGAAACTGGCCCTCACCTGGCCCTGATGGGAGGGGAAGAAGAGGGTGGTTGGCTCTGGAGTGAGGGGGCCCTTATATTATCTCTCACAGGAACTCTCTGCAGGCTTTGCAGAAGGGCAAATTTTGAATTTGGAGAATTCAAAATAATAGGAACTTTCAAAACCCATTCCAGGTTAGCCTGTTCCTGGTGCAGCGAAGATTCTGTGGATCAGGGAATGCTGTGGATGCTCATTTAGCATCATAGGGACAGAGGGAAGCCTAACCGCGAGCTTCTGGGGCCCAGTTAACGTGTAGGGTGCCGGGAGCAAGTGCAACACACGGGTTTCTGACCCGAGACGCCCAGGGGTGTGCAGAGGTGGTGGTGCGCATATCAGTTATAAATAGGCACTGGTATAAGTTTCCCTTGCCTGTCATAATCACATATCACAGTCGGAGTGGCTCAGGAAACAGATGAATTTGCTCACAGCTCTGGAGGCTGAAGTCCGAGATCTAGGCACCGGGAGGGTTGGTTTCTTCCCGAGGCCGCTTTCCTTGGCTTGTAGACGTCTGATTTCTCGTGTCTTCACATTGTCTTCCCTCTGTGTGTGTCTGCCCAGATCTCCTCTCCTTGTAAGGACATCTGTCATCTTGGATTAAGGGCCACCCTAATGACCTCATTTTAACTTAATTACCTCTTTAAAGACCCTGCTTTCAAATGCAGCCACACTCTGGAGGTACCGGGGGTTAGGGTTTCAACATACGAATTTTAGGAGGAACACAATTTAGCCCCCAACAGCATATATAATATTAAGGGTTTTTTGTTTGTTTGTTTCTTGTTTTTGAGACAGAGGATTGCTCTATCAACCAGGCTGGATTGCAGTGGTGCAGTCTCAGCTCACTGCAACCTCCCACCTCCCAGGTTCAAGTGATTCTCCTGCCTCAGTCTCCTGAGTAGCTGGGATTACAGGCACCCGCCACCATGCCCAGCTAATTTTTGCATTTTTAGTGGAGATGAGGTTTCACCATGTTGGCCAGGCTGGTCTCGAAGTCCTGACCTCAGGAGATCTGCCCATATCTGCCTCCCAAAGTGCTAGGATTACAGGTGTGAGCCACTGTGCCTGGCCGGTATTTTTTTAAACCAGAAATTACCTTCGATATGTCTGCACACATAGAATAAGCTGTCTGTTTGCTTTGCTTTGTCTGGGTGCAGTTGTCCTCTGATGACTCAAGTGCCAGTGACATCCACCCTGTCCTGGGGACCTGCTACCATCCAAGTTCTGTCCCGGGTGTGGGGATGAGTCCCCAACACGATCCATGCCTTCAAGGAGCTCAGGGAGAGGAGGGGCAGGGGACACAGGAGTGTGGACAACAGCCACCATGACCCCACACTGCTTCCCAACCAGAGAGGAGGAAGTGCTGAATTGGTATTGGGAAAATGGAGCGGATGCTGACGCCCGGGAGCAGGCGGAGATTGGGAAAGTGGCCTGGTGTTCCTCTAGCTGCAGAGGCAGAAGGGCTTTCCTGAAAGAGGAGCCACCTTGGCCAAGGCAGGAAAATGTGACGAAAACCCAGCATGTTGGTTGGATCTCGTTTTGTCTGGCAGACGTCGGGGCCCTGTGGGAGACGAGGAGGGAGGGGACACAGAGCACCCGAGGGAAGGGTCTTGCCATCCAGCCTGCAATTAGTTTACCCTGCACAGGAGCGGAGCTGGTGAAGGATGTCAGTCTGGAGCAACACAATCAGACTCCATTTTCTTAGGATAACTCTGATATAAAAATGCGTAACTAATTGCTAATAAATAATTTATCAACATTTTTCAAAGCTTGGAGTCTGGGTGGGGGCTGGGTATAAGTCACAGGCTCATTGACCGTGAAGCGAGGAGACCCACCCCAGCAGGGGTTTCTGTCTGCAGAGTCATCTCATCACCACGTGTTCTGAAATGAATGTCTCCTTCTCTGAACTTCAGTGTCCTTAACTGAGGAGTGGGACTGAACACCGATCAATACCATCCATGCCAGCCCTAAAATTGTTAGCTTAGCATAAGAAACTGCACACACATCAAGGGATTCAGGGGAGTAGCGGGAGAGAGGAGCGCTCAGAGAGGCAACACCGTATTTACTTTTAAATACAGGTTTCAGCCAGGTGCAGCGGCTCATGCCTGTAATCCCAGCACTTTGGGAGGCCAAGCTGGAAGCATCACTTGAGCTCAGGAATTTGAAACCAGCCTGGGCAACGTGGTGAAAGCTCCATCTCTACAAAAAATACAAAAATTAGCCAGCCAGGCCTGGTGGCATGATCCTGTAGTCCCAGCTACTTGGGAGGCTGTGGCGGGAGGATCCCTTCAGTCCAGGAGTTCGAGGTTGCAGTGAGCTATGATTGCACCACTGCACTCAGCCTGAGTAACAGAATAAGACTGTGTTTCAATCGGTCAATCAATCATCAACAGGTTTCCATGTGAATCCTCCCCACAGTGCTGATGATAAGATGTTGTGATCTCATTTTACAGATGGGACAACAGACAGCGAGGTTAGGGGACTTGCCCAGAGTTATACAGCTAGCAAGCAGCAGAAGTGGGATTCGAACCCGCGTCCTCCCATCAACCCATGCTGTGTCCCTACTGAGTTAACAAGTCACATCTCTGGCTAGTTGCTGGCCAGTCCTAGCCCTCTCCCATCTCTGCTCTCTCTTTGCATCCAGTCGTCCCTTGAGCACTGAGTGCCAGTCACCCTAAAATAACTGACACCTTTCCCTCTCTCTTGGGTACAGTTGAGTCTGGGTTGTTATTGCTTTGGATTCTCAGGGGCACAGAGGTTAACTCCACTGGAAATCATGAGTAAGGTGGCAACAGAGTAAAGCTCACAGTGATGAACAGATAATGGCCCGATGAAAAATCGCCTCCTCTCAGATCATTAGCTACCTTCCCTCAATAATGCGGTTCAGCGGAAGGCCACAGTGGGTTTTCCTCTGTTGTGGTTTATTGGAATCTGTTTCCAAAAAGTACAAAAGTGTGGTGGGCTCCTCACACTGGCTGGTGAGTGCCCAGCTGCCAAGGTGGATATTTGTGTTGAGGGGAAAATCATCCTGGTATTGAAAAACAGGGCAGAGCTCTCCAGAAGGATCTGGACACTGATTTTTAGTTACTAGCTAAGTGTTTGGGGAAATCCACTTGTCGTAGGCGGGGTATTCTGAGAAGCAGATTCTGAGACAGAGCTCTGTGTGCAGAGGATTCGCGTCTGTGGGGGCAAAGTATCAGCATCTGGCAAAGGGAGAAACTGAACTCTGCTGAGGTCGCAACAAAGACCTCAGCAGATCCCACGGAAGCGCTGGAGCCAGGATCACTTTTGTAGGAGCCTGACCGGTGAATTAAGGGGCATATGGACTGCGTGTGTCCCTCCAAAATTTATATATTGAAGCCCTAACCCTCAGTGCGATTGTACTTGGAGATAAGGCCTTTTCAGAATGAATGAAGGTGAAATGAGATGCTCTGATCCTATTGTACTGTGGCCTTACATGAGGAGGAGACACCAGAGCTTGCTTGTGTACTCTTGCTCTGCCCTCGACCCCCTGTGTCCCCAGAATCCACAGATAAAAAGCCACGAGAGGACATAGTGAAAAGGCGGCTGTCCGAAGCCAGGAAGACAGCCCTCACCGGGAACCAACTCTGCCAATACCTTGATCTTGGACTTCTAGCCCCCAGAATTCTAAGAACATAACTTTTCTGTTGCTTAAGGGTTGGTTCTTTGTTATGGCCATTCTTTGTTAATACAGGGGACACGTGACCACCTCTGCTCCCATTTCCTCAAGATTCAATATTGGTTTTGATTTTTCTTCTTTTTTAGTTAACTCTGTTGAGACAGAATTCGCATACAATAAATTTCACCCATTTTAAGTGTGCATTTGATGAGTTTTGACAAATGTAAACAGTAGTGTAATCACCATCATAATCATACTATAGAACATTTCCATCACCTTGAAAAGTTTTCTCCTGCTCTTATGTCATCAGTTCTCTCTCCCTCATCCCCTGCCTCTGCCATCCAGGCTCCCCCGATCTGCTTTCTCTCACTACAGTTTTGCCTTTTCTGGAATTTTATGTAAGTGGAATCATGTAACATGGAGTCTTCTGTATCTATCTTTTTTCACCTACCACAATGCTTTAAAGATTCATCCATGTCATTGCGTGTGTCAGCAGGTCATTCCTTTTTATTGATGAGTAGCACAGCATTATATGGATATGCCAAACATTTATTCGTTGAGTTGATGGACGTTTGGGTTTGCTGTGATTTGAATGTGCCCCCAAATTTCTTGTGTTGGAAACTTAATCCCCAAATTGATATGCTGATGGCATTTGGAGGTGGGGCCTGTGGGAGGTAATCAGGATTAGATAAAGTCCTCAGGGTGGAACCCTCATGATGAGACTGGTGGCTTTATTAAAAAAAAAAAAAAAGGAAAAGAGATGGGAGTTGGCACCCTCTTGTCCTCTCATCACATGATGCCCTGTGCCACATGATGCCACAGCAAGAAGGCCCTTACCAGATGCTGGCACCATACTCTTCGACTTGTCAGGTTCCACAACTGTAAGAAATACAATTTTTTTTGTTATATAAATTACCTAGTCTCAGGTGTTCAACTGTAGTAACAGAAAATGGAGTAAGACATGGTTGTTTTCAGTTTGGGAGTTTTATGAATAAAGCTGCCGTGAATATAGCAACATACAAGACTTTGTATGGATGTATGTTTCATTTCTCTTGGCTAAATACCTAGGGGTGGGATTGCGGGGTCATATAAGTGTAGTTTAGTTTATATTAGAAACTGCCAAACTGTTTCCCAAAATGGCCATGCCTTTTCAGATTTCCACCAACTATGTATAGAGTTCCGGTTGCTCCATGTCTTCACCAACAGTTGGCATTGCCAGCCTTTTTGATGCTAACCATTCTAGCAGGAGTGTAATGATTTCTCATTGTGGTTTTAATTTGCATTTCATTAATGATTGATGATGTCGTGCATGTCTTCAAGTGCTAATTTGCCATCTATATATATTCTTTGGTGAAGCATTCCAAATTGTTCACCCATTTAAAAAATCCAAATTGTTCACCCATTTTAAAAAGTTGAATTGTTTATATCCTTGAGTTGTCTAATACATGTATGCAAGCCTTTTCTTTTAATCTAAGCATTGCCTTTTCATTTTCTTAACAGTTTATTTTGAAGAGCAAAAGTTTTTAATTTGATAAAATCCAATTTGACAATCCTTTTTATAGTTTCTGGCTTTTTGTTTACTTGTTTTGTTCTAGGAAATATTTCCCTGACATCTTCCATCTTTTCTTCTGGATATTTTAGAGTTTTAGCATGTATATTATTATTATTTTTTTTTTTTTATATATTTTTTTTTTTTTTGAGACGGAGTCTCGCTCTGTTGCCCAAGCTATTTCCCTGACATCTTCCATCTTTTCTTCTGGATATTTTAGAGTTTTAGCATGTATATTATTGTCTACAATCCGTTTTAAGTCAATTTTGTATATGATGTTTAAAAATTGAGGTTTTTATTTTCCCATGTGAATATTTAATTTTTTCAGCATCATTTGTTGATAAGGCTATCCTTTCTCCTATTGAATTACTGGTACTATTATTAAAAACCAATTGACCATGTATGTGTGGACTCTGTTACATTGATCTACATGTCTATCTCTATGCCAATATCACACTGTCTTCATTACTGTAGCTTTATAATAAGTCTTAAAACCACATAGTGTAAGGTTCCAACTTTATTCTTTTCAAAATTATTTTGGCTGTTCTAACTACTTATCATTTCCATATAAATTTTAGAATCAACCTGTCCGTTTCTATTTTTAAAAAAGCTTGCTGACATTTTGATGTGATTACATTGTATATCTAAATCAATTTGGGGAGGATGGGGAGTTTTACAGTACTGCTGCTTTGGATTCATTAACATGGTCTACTTCACTTGTTTAGGTACTTTAAAATTTTTCTCAGTAAAGTTTTGTAGGTTTCAATATATAAGTATTGTAATATTTTGTTAAATTATTCTTAAGTATTTTACTTTTAGAAGTTCTTGTAAACAGTATTGTTTCTTAATATAAATATCTAATTTTCTGTTGTAAATATGTAGAAATACAATAGATTTTTTTATATTGACATTGTATCCTGTGACCTCACTCACTTATTAGTTCCAGTAGTCTTTTTTGTACATTTCTTAGCATTGTCTACATAGACAATTATATCATCTGGGAAATAAAATTTAATTTTGTCTTTCTAATCGATATACCATTTATATCTTTTAATTATTTTATTGCCCAGGCTCTGACTTCCAGCAAAATATTAAATAAAAGATGAAAGCGGACATTCTTTCCTTGTTCTTGATCATAGAGAGAGGCATTCAATCTTATGCCATTAAGTATGATGTTAGCTGCAAGTTTTTTGTAGATGCCCTTTATCAAGTTGAGGAAATTCTCTTCTATTCCTAGTTAACTGAATTGGGGGTTTTTTTGTAATCATAAATGGTTTTGAATTTTGTCAAGTGTTTTCTTCACTAGTTATAGAGATCTTTATATTTACATATTCCTCTTGAGTGAGCTTTGGTGATTTGTTTCTCTTAAGGAATCAGTATATTTCATCCAAGTTGTTAAATTAGCCTTTAAAGCTCTGTAGGATCCGTAGTGATGTCCCTCTTTTATTCTTGATGTTAGTAACCTGTGCTTCTCTCATTTTTTTTCTTAATTAGTCTGTCTATAAGTTAGTCAATTTTATTGATCTTTTCTAGGAATCAGCTTTTGGTTTTAGTAATTTCTTGGGTATTTGTTTAAGTTTTATTTCATTGATTTTTGCACTCACCCTTACTGTTGCCTTTCTTCTGCTTATCTTGGGTCTAATTTGCTCTTTCTCTAGCTTTTTAAGGAGAACTTTTCGGTCATTGATCTTAGGTTTTTCTTCTTTTCTAATATAATTATGTAATGCATAAATTTCTCATTAAGCACTCCTCAGCTGCATCCCACAAATTTTGATATATTGCATTTTCTTTATCATTCAATTCATTGCTTTTTCTAATTTTTCTTGTGACCTACATGTTATCTAGAAATCTAATTTAAGTCTTGTTTAATTTCAAATTTGGGGTATTTCCAGATGTCTTTTTGTTACTGATTTTTTAAATTTAATTTTGTTATCAGAGAACATACTTCATATTACTTCAATTCTATTAAATTTGTTAAGGTTTGTATTATGATCAAGAATATGATCAATCCTGGTAAATATTACATATGCACTTAAAAGACTATGTATCCTGTTGCTGTTGGTTTTACAAATATCGATAAGGTCAAGTTGGTTACTAGTGTTGTTTAAATCGATACATGATTATTTTCTATCTACTTGTTCCTTCACATATTGAGAGAAGAGTATTGAAATATCTGCTATAATTACAGATTTACATATTTCTTCTCTCTATTTATTTTGTTTTTGCTTTTTGTATTTTATGTATGCTGAACCATTTGACAGGTACATAAATATTTAAGATTACATTGTTTTCTTGATGAATTTACTTCTTTGTAGTTATGGAATTCTACCCTTTATTCCTAGTAATATTTCTTGATCTGAAGTCTACTTTGACATATTAATATAGCCACTCTAATTTTCTTTTGATTAGTGTGTGTATGATATTTCTTTTTCCATCCTTTTACTTTTTAACCTTTCTATAGCTTTCTTATTTTGGTAGGCATCATGTAGATAGTTGATACTTGAAAATTACTATTTTATTCAATCTGACAATACTTGCATTTTAACTGTAATGTTAGAATATTAACATTTAATGCAATAATTTCTACAGATCTACCATAGTAATATTTGTTTTCTATTTGTCCCATCTGGGGTTTTTGTCCTTCTTCTTTCTTTTCTATTGAATTTATAGAGTAATTTTTATAATTCTGATTTATATCCTATCTACTATTGTACTATACGCTTTTGTGATTAGTTTTTTACTGGTTGCTCCATAGTTTACAATGTACATCTTAACTTATCACAATCTACTTCCAAAGAATGTTATAGCATTTCATGTGTAGTGTAAAGACCTTAAAACAGTATATTCTCATCGCCTACCTTCTATTTTTTGTGCTATTGTTGCCATATATTGTCTTCATATACCTCTCAATGCATAATTATCATTTTTGCTTTAACTAGTCAATTATCTTTTCATGAGATTTTTTAAAATTAAAAGACATCTTTTATACCTTCCCTCATATTTACCACTTCTGATGCTCTTTATTTCTTTGTGTAGAGTCAAATATTACTTTTCTGGCTGAAGAAATTTCTTTAACAGGTCTTGTTAAATTTGCCTACTAGCAATAAATTATCTCATTTTTTTCTCTGTCTAAAAAGGTCTGTGTTTCATCTTTTTTAAAAATTTATTTGATATTTTCTGCTGGCTATATAATTCCAGGTGACTCTGTTTTATTTCTTCCAGCACTTTAAATATATGTCAATCCATTGTCTTCTGGCTCTCATGGTTTGCAATAAGAAGTCTTCTGACATTCTTATTTTTATTCTTGTCTCTGGCACTCCGATGTTAGACTACCTGATATTCTCCCACAGGTCACTGAAACTCTTCCTTCCTTTAAGCATTTGTTTTAGTCCATTTGGGCTGCTATAACAGAATACCACAAGCTGGTTAATTTACAAAGGACAGATATTTATGTATCCCTGTTCTGGAGGTCTGGAGACCCAAGATCAAGTCACTAGCATTTGGTGCTTGGTAAGGGCTGCATTCTCTGGAAGGCAGGAATGTTGTGTCCTCACACCACAGAAGAGCAGAAAAGAAAGCTAGTTGAACACTGCATTAAGCCTCTTTTATAAGCACCTTAATCTCATTCACAAGGAAGAAGCCTAATTACCTCTTAAATGCCCCTTGTCTTAATATGCTCACATTAGCAACACCTGAATTTTGGAGGCGGCACAGTCAAGCCATAGCAGCATTCTTTTTTTCCTCCTGAATTTCCTGTTTTTTGTTTTTTGTTTGTTTGTTTGCTTGTTTGTTTGTTTGTTTTGGTTTGGTTTGGTTTCGTTTTTTTTTGAGACAGAGTCTTGCTTTGTCTCCCAGGCTGGAGTGCAGTGGTGCAATCTCGGCTCACTGCAACTTCCGCCTCCTGGGTTCAAGCAATTCTCCTGCCTCAGCCTCCCAAGTAGCTGGGATTACAGGTGTGCACCACCACACCCAGCTAATTTTTTTCTTTTTTGTATTTTTAGTAGAGATGGGGTTTCACCATGTTGGTCAGGCTGATCTTGAACTCCTGACCTCGTGATCCACCTTGTCTTGGCCTCACAACCGAGCTTCCTTTTTTTAGATAGTTTCTATTGCTATGTCTTCTGGTGCTCTAATTTTTCTTCTTCATGGGCAATCACACCCAATTTATTGTGTTGCAGTGTGTTTTCCATTTCTAGCAGTTTTATTTGGGTCTTTTTAATAGCTCTCATTTTTCTCCTCATAATGTTTATGCCTTTATTTAGCTTCCTGTGTGTGTTTTGCTTCCCATGGTTTTGCTTTCCACAGTTTCAGTTACCCGTGGCTAACTGCGGTCTGAAAATAGGTGAATTTAGTACAATAAGATATTTTGAGAGACAGAAAGAGACCACGATCACATAACTTTTATTATAGCATACTGTTATACGTTCTATTTTACCATTATTAATTATTGTTAATCTGTTACTGAGCCTAATTTATACATTAAACAGTATTATATACATGTATGTACAGGAAAAACATAGTATATATAAGGTTCAGGACTATTTGCAGTTTCAGGCATCTACTGGGTGCTTTGGAACATATGCTCCATGGATAAGGGAGAACCACTGCAGATAGTGTCAGTGTGTGTGTGTGCATGCGCGTGTGTGTGTGTTGAGAGAGGGATCCTTGTCTATTAATTCCATCATTCTAAAATTTTTAGATCTATTTCTATTTATTGATTTTTTTTTCCTGGTTGTGCCTCTTACTTTCCTATTTCTTAGCATGCTTGGTAATTGTTAAAAAAAATGTTAGATATGGTGAATTTTACATTGTTGAACTCTGGATTTCCTTGCATCCCTTTAAATGTTTTCGGATTTTGTTCTAGTATGCAGCTAAGTTCATTGTTTGGGCCTTTTGAGGCTCATTTTTAAGCTTTGTTTAGGGGGATCCAGAATGGCTTTTAGACTAACACTAAGTTAGCCCTGATACAAAGGCAACATTCCTCTGTGGACTCCACTTAATCCCTGGCATTATGAGGTTTCTTCACTTTGCCTACTGGGAACATGAGCAAAATCCCAGCCTTTTGTGAGGCCCATGAATGTTTGGGTACTTCCTCCTCTTTGTTCTTTCCACAGCTTTGTGGATTTTCACCACATGCATGTGTGCATGCACACACAGGCGCGTGTGCGTGCGCGCGCACACACACACACATACACACACAGGTCAGTACTCAGCCAATGAGTTGTGGGGACCATTCTGCAAATTTCCAAATCAATCTCTGTCTCTGTCTCTCTGAGTTTGTGTGTGTGTGTCTGTGTGTGTGCACGCATGCATGTGTCTCTGTGTGTGTGTCTGTGTGTGCATGCATGTGTGTGTCTGTGTGTGTGCATGCACACACATGCATGTGTCTGTGTGTGTGCATGCATGTGTGTGTTTCTGTGTGCGTTTGTGTGTGCACACGCATGCGTGTGTCTGTGCCTGTGTGTGTGTGCACATGCATGTGTGTGTGTGTCTGTGTATGTGCACACATGCATGTGTGTGTCTGTGTGTGTGTTTGTGTGTGCATGCGTACGTGTGTGTCTGTGTGTGTGAGCGTGTGTGTTTCTGTGTGTCTGTGTGTGTATTTGTGTGTGTGCGCACGTGTGTGTCTCTGTGTGTGTGTCTGTGTGTGTGTGTTTGTGTGTGCACACGCACATGCCGCTGCATCTCTTCTGGACCTGCCCTGAAAATTTCTGCCGCCTCAGTCTCCCTGAATAAAAATCCGTTTTTCTTCCATTTAGTGGAATATTGAGCTCTGTTGGGTTCTCCTCCCTACCCAGGGGCCTGGAATCTGCCTCCAGGAAATAAGCTGGGAGAATCTTGAGGCTCACCCCATGTTTTTCTTTTCTTTTAGAGATCAGGGTCCTGTGATACCTGTGACTCAATGTCTGAAAGCAATTATTTTATGTATTTTATTTTTTAGTTGCTATGGTGGGAGGGTCATTCTCCCAGCAGTTAATCCTTCATGGGAAATCTACTGGATTCACCCTCTATCTTGGTCAGAGGTGGGGAGGGGTCTAGTTCGGAGGCTTCTACTTGGTCCATGCCTCTACAATAGCTCTTACCCTACCGGCCTAGAAACAACATAGCAGTTCTGCCCACTACCAAGTATGTCCAACCGTACATCCAGGGACCAGAGAGATGACTTCCGGGTGGATCCATGGGACCTAGAAGCCTAACTTGAGCTGGATCTGGCCAGGACTCCCCTCTCTTTTAGTCAGTTTGGGATGCTCCAACACAGGGGTGTCTCATCTTGTGGTTTCCCTGGGATACACTGGAAGAAAAATAATGTCTTGGGCCACACATAAAATACACTAACACTACTGATAGCTGATGAGCTAAAGTAAAACAGATCACCAAAAAGTCTCATAAGGCTTTAAGAAAGCTTAGGAATTTGTGTTGAGCTGCATTCAAAGCCATCCTGGGCTGCATCCTGGGACAATGCCAACTTGTCCCCAATTCCCTTGCTCCACGAGTCTCCCTAGACCTGTCATCTCCTGTAACACACTGTACATAGCAATTAATATGTTTTTCATTTCTTCTGTCTCCCTGTTGCTGGTACATAAACTCTGAAGATCTCTGTTTTGTTCACTGACATCCCTCAAGCACCTCTAGCGGTGTCTGGCACTCAGTAGGTATGCAAGATTCTTAGATTTTGGGTGAACCTCCCCCTCTCAGCCAAAACTCTTAAGCCTTGGCTCCCACCGGGGCTGGCTGCTGCTCAGAAACTGAGCCATGGACCACAGGTTGGACAAACTTGCTCTAACAAATATATCATAGGCCGGTGGCTTAGACACAAGCATTTGCTTATCACAGTTCTGGAGGTTGGAAGTCCAAGATCAGGGTGCCAGCAGATCTGGTGTCTGGTGAGGGCCTCTTTCTGGTTTGCAGATGGTCAGTCATCTTCTTGTTTGATCCTCACACGGCAGAGACAGGAAGTAACCTATCTCATGCCTCTTCTTACAAGGACACTAATCCAAGCATGACAGCTCCACCCCCATGACCTAATGACCCAGAGGCCCTCCTTCGATGCCATCACACTGGGGACTAGGCTTTGACATTTGGATTTTCCAGGACACAAATGTTCAGTGCACAGCCCTATGCCATCTCTCTTAACAGAAGCTATGATAATGTATTGTCGTTATTATGATTATTAGTTAATTGAATGGGCATTTTTGTGCCAGACATCAAGTTTTACCTGCAAATTCTCTCTTTCATTCCTCAAGACGCTCTCGAACAGGTACCGTCATATTCTATATCTTGTAGGCACAGAAGTTGAGACTCATAAGAATGAAGTTAACCTGCCCAAGGTCAAGGATCTGAACTCAGGCTTTCTGATTCTAACTTGACCATTCAGATCCCAGTGTGACAGCAACTCACAGTCGTAGAGGGCAGAATAGTGCAGAGAGTGCGGGGAAATGCTGCACAGGTGAATGGGATGTGGATCAAAGGGCAATGGGGGTGCCCTGTCGAGTTCAGTGCCTTTAGGCCACTGCAAAGGTAGTGGCTTACTCCAGCACCTGCTCAGGACAGACCTGCGAAGATCTTCTAAGATTTTCAATCAGCATTTAAAATATTAAAACTAATGCATCGACTTCTGTTTCCAGGAACCTCAGTTTGGTGACCCCCAGACTAATAAAGCTATTTATCCTGAAAACTGGCACAAGATCCAGTGAGACTGTGTCCTGGAAAGCAGCACATGAGCCCTGTGCCAGGTGGTGGGGTGCAATGAACACAAAGGTCATGTGCACCCACTGTGTCCAGGTCTCAATCTAGGATCTAGATCCACACTGGGAGGTACAGGCTGAACTGGTCTGGGCATTGACCCAGATTGGCTAAAAACAGCAAAACCAGAGAGAAAGACTAAAACCTGGATAGAAAATAGATTTAATTTCTCATGCCAGTTCTGAATGATTGCCTGAGGCTTCCTGGAATCTTTTATTGAGAAAGACTGGGAGGGTGTGGGAGGGTCCAGTAAATCAGAATGCTGTGATGGATTAGTAATGTCTGCTATGGTCAGGGAGATGGAGAGTGGCTGCCTGAAGCTCATGATTTGCTGACCCTGGTCTAAACTACTGTGCAGGAGAGGGGCAGACAGTCCTAGCCAGAGCAGTGGTGCGGACTCTCAAAACTGAGTTATAAGGAGAACCAGGAAATGGGGCCCGACACAAGAGGGTTTAGAACGTGTTAGAAGGAGGATCACTCAGATGAAGCAAGTGGACTGGGACAGTCCCCGAATGGCAGGTCTTTCCAGGTCTTTCGTGAACCACTATTTTAAATGCCAACTTATCCCCAATTCCCTTGCTCCAAGAGTCTCCCTAGATCTGCCATCTCCTGTAACACACTGTACATAACATTTAATATGTTTTTCATTTCTTCTGTCTCCCTGCTGCTGGTACATAAACTCTGAGGATCTCTGTTTTGTTCACTGACATCCCTCAAGCACCTCTAGCAGTGTCTGGCACTTAGTAGGTATGCAAGATTCTTAAATGTTGGGTGAACCTCCCCCTCTCAGCCAAATCTCTTAAGCCTTGGCTCCTGCCCGGGGCTGGCTGCTGCTCAGAAACTGTGATTGGCAGGTACATATGTCTTTGATTAATACGAATGGGGAAACACATTCACACTTACTTAATACATTCAGTTGTGTTGGCAATATATTTCAAAATATGGAGCCCATCGGGGGAGGCAGTGGGGGTAAGGATGATAATGAAGGAGTCCTTCCCTGGGAGTCCTGGCTCAGGAGGAGGGGAAGGGCCAGCCCCAAGCTGGAGGCACTCGATAACTGTTCTCCACACGGGGGCCCTCCCTCCTCAAATCCTGGCCTGTAACACCGGGATGCCAGCATCTGCCCTGTGTACCTCAAAGAGGTGTAAGGTTTCAAAGAGGTAATCTATGCTAAAAGATGCTTCGTGAAACGGTACACGTTTGCCCTCCTTTTGTTATTGTTGTTGTGATGATGATGTTTCATTAAGTGGACGGGCGTTTTTGTGCCAGGCATTGTGTGGGGAGTTTTACAGGCGTTCTCTCTTTTATTCCTCAAGGCCCCATGGAATAGGTACCGTTATATTCTATATCGTGTGGGTACAGAAATTGAGACTCGTAAGAATGAAGTTCACCTGCCCAAGGTCAAGGATCTGAACTCAGGCTTTGTGATTCGCACTTTACTGAGCAGGACAGAAAGAGAAGATGCCTGCCATCTTCCTGGTTGGCAAACCAGGAAGAGGGTCCTCACCATACACCAGATACTGATTGTCCCCAACTGCAAATCCAGCCTGTTAGCCACTAGGGAAAGAATGACGTCAGGGGAAGGCTGGACCGATGTGCAGGGGAAGGCAAACCCTCCCATCAGTGAATCAGGTCACCCTGGGCAAGGCGGATGACGGTAGTGGAAATACAGTTAGCCCTCGAGTAGCATGGGTTTGCACGGTGAGAGTCCAGGTAAATGCAGAGTTTTTCCAATAAAGCTTACACTGAGTGATTGCCTGAGGTTTCCTGGAATCTTTTATTGAGAAAGACTGGGAGGGTGTGGAGGGTCCAGTAAACCAGCATGCTGTGATGAATTAGTAATGTCTGCTATGGTCAGGGAGGTGGAGAGTGGCTGCCTGAAGCTCATGATTTGCTGACCCTGGTCTAAGCTACTGTGCAGGAGAGGGGCAGACAGTCCTAGCCAGAGCAGTGGAAATACAGTTTCCACTTCCACCTTCTTTGACTCTTCCACCTCCGCCACCTCTAAGACAGCTAGACCTCCCCCTCCTTCTCCTCCTCCTCAGCCTCCTCATCGTGAAGATAACAGGGATAAAGACCTTTATGGTGATCCACTTCTGCTAAATGAATACTAAATATACTTTCTCTTTCTTATCATTTTCTTAATAATATTTCCTTTTCTTTGGCTCATTTATTATAAGAATACAGTATATAACACATATACAAAATATGTGTTCATCAACTATTTATGTTATTGGTAAGGCCTAGATCAGTAGTAGGCTATCAGTAAATTTTTGTGGGCATCAAAAAAAAATGACATGGGGACTTTGGCATCACCAGGCCTGAATTCAAATGCCACGCTGCCACTCAACAGCTCTGTGCCTTTGGCCACGTGGCCATGGGGTTAGTTTTGTTTCCTTCTCTGTTGGGCAAAACGGCAGCAGTAGTTGTGAGGATAAATGATAAATGCAGCCCCCAGCCCAGGACTAGGTCCCCAGCAGGTGTTCCGGAATCCTAGCTTCCATGTCCCCTGGGCAAATTCCCACAGAATTCAGGAAACGCTATTGGCTCTCTGAGGAGCTCGTGGCCTGTCACCCTGGGTCCCGCCTCTGTTGGCCAGCAGCCCCATTTCCTGGGGCTCTAGGTGCTGTTCGAATTTTGCAAGCGTAAAGACCGACCACCCCCGTCTGCAAAGGGAGTATGGCAGAGGCTGGTTGGGGGGATTTAATTTGGACATAGCTCTGTTCCAATTTGTCAAACATGGCAGCTGCTGCCTTTGGCACGTGTGGTCCCAGCCGCTGGTCACTTGCCAAGGAAGCAGTGCCCTGGGCAGAAGGCAGCTTTGTGCTCCTGTCTCCAGAGAGCTGTGCAGTGACTGAACAAGGGGCTTCTTTCTCCCTTTGGAAAGGTATGCAGCAGCCCCCCAAGAATTCATGCCCTGTATTTATCAACAAGGCGCCTTCCTCAGTGACTGGCATGCCGCTGGCTCAGCTCTCCAGCTCCGATGTTGGCGTCACTATCTGGGTGCTGTGAGTCAGTTGGTTTGCAGGCTGCTGAACACCCTTCAGTGCTGGGGAGCCCTGATGCCACCTGGAAGAGGTGCCCAGGATGCCTGGGAAGCTGGCGCATCCCCTGTGTGTGAGCGGCCAGTTTGGCGAATTGGAGACCGGGGGGCTTGAGCCACCATGCCAGGCCAGAGTCATCACAGCCACATTGTTGCAGATCTGGGATCTGAGCCCCCGCAGTGTGATCCCAGCCCTGTGCTTTTCTGGGATCTGAGCCCTGCAGTGTGATCCCAGCCCTGTGCTGTCACCATGACACCACCTGCCTCCTTGTCCCCCCCAGTTAGGATTCCTGTTCCTCGTGAGCCAAATGTTTTCACAGTCACTCTGCCCTCTCCCGCCTCCATTATTGACCATTGTTGCAATAAATGGCCATGACTGAGAAAAGGTCAGAGCATTCCAGAGGGAAGGGAGCCTGCCCAGCTAAGACACCATGCCACACAGGCCTGACCAACTGGGGTGCCTGGACTCTGGGGTGCCTGATGCAGAGCCCAGCCTGAGTCAGGAGGATGGGGTTACAAGGCAGCTACGATGCAAGAGGAATGGTCCCGTCCACCCTACAGCCTTTTCTTTCCTTCCAGAGTTTGGGCTCTCACCAGCTGGCCTGGCCTAACCACCCTGGGTTCCCAAGGGCTTCTTGGGGCCCTCGTCCTAGTCAAGGTCGCCGTCACCTCTCGCCTGCCTAGCCAGGGCCTGGCCTGCTCATGACCTCTCCTTTGCATCTGCTGCCTGAAGCCAGCTGGCTAAAATCCTGGCTGCCAGCTTGTGACTCCATTCTGCCATTTGCTTTGGTCTGGAGTGCCTGTTGTGCTTGCTTCCTCTGTTTTATTAGCCTGGGGAAGAAAGGGGGTTATCCTGGGACCATGGGTGGGGTGCAGTGTTGGCCAAGGGTTTCTTCAAGGTGGGATGGAGACAGGAGCATGTTTGTAGGAAGAGGACAGGAGGGTGTGAGAGAGGCAGCAAGGGCATTACCAAGATCTGGAGGGGAGAAGGTTTGATGGAGAGTTTCTAGAAGAGGCAGCTGGTGGCATGGGAGCCCTGCGGAAACTGCAATGAAAAGAAGGAAGGGACCCTGCCCATCGCTGGTACTGAGAGCCTGAGAGCCATGTGGGGCAGAGGCTGCCCTGGGGCCTTTCCTAGCTGAGAAAGAGGAAATCCCTGATTCTCACCCCCTCCCCTGTCCCCGTGGGGACATCTCACCCCGATCCTAATGACCTACTGCAGCCTGGCTCAGCAATTCAGGGGCTCCTCAGTTTCCCTGGGTGCACACAGTTGTGTGTGCCAGCCAGGTGTGGGCACCTGTCCAGCGTCTCTCTGCCCCTGAAAGTGAGCACAAATGCTGTGGTCAAAATGGGAGCTGAGCCTGGGGTGGGGACAGAAAGGGAACTTTGCAAGCTCTGCAGGGCATGTGGTGGCGGGCTTGGGGGGCTCCCAGGACAAGGTGAACTCCTCAGTGGTATGTGGTGTCACCAGGGGGTCTCTGGGTAGCCTCTTGCTGCTGAGGAGACTGTGAGGAGGGAGACTTGCCCCTGCAGAGCCTTCCAGCATCAGACAAACAGCTCTCCGGGGCTCTGTGGAGGCTCCCACACAGCAGTGGCCAGCGTGTCCTCAGCAGGCCTCAGTTCCCATAAAACCAGCAGTGGGACTGAGGGCACCTGGACCCCTTCAGAATCTGAACCGCCATGACCCTGTGGCCTGCCACCTCTCCTGACTTACCCTTGTGTTTCTAGAATGTCCTCTGTACCTCCAAAGGCAACACCAGGTGCCGAGAGCCACATGTTGCCCTTAGAACCGCAGATGGAGTTGCAGGGGCCACGTGTCCCTGACTTGGCTTCGCATCTCAGAAATGCTTCATGCTAAGGTGCAGAAATGGAACGTGAGGCGCTGGGGGTCTGTGAGGCTCTTGATGCAGGTACAGAAAGCTCCTCCGACTGAAGTAGGAGACAGAGGTTTGAAGGAAGGCTATGGAGAGGGGAGCGGTCCTCCCAAGATGAGGAAGTGTGGGGAGCAGTCCTGCAGCCATGGCCTCACGCTCACTGGCTTGCTCGGCAACTCCATGAATGACTTTGCCCAATTCCTGTCCCGTCTTGAGTCACTTCCTCAGGGGTCAGTGTCCCAGGAGATCATCAGATTGGCTAAGCTCAGGACACGTCTGCCCCTCTGGAGGTCCTAGGGCAAGGAACGAAGTGCTGGTCTCTTTGTCTTCTGTGATGGGAAGGGCACCCAGCATCACGCTCCTCTAAGCACCATGCCAATCAGAGGGGAGATACCCCAAGAAGAAAGCAGGGTCTCCTTGCAGGCATGAGGTGCCTTCGTGACCATCCAGCTCCATGACCACTTAGTAAGCATCAGTGAAAGGCTTGAGCAGGCAAAGAGATGCATGCATGAAGACCCCAGTGGAATGCAGAGCTCTGGGTGGGGAGGGGGTGCTCGTGGAGAATGCCAAGCCCCAAGCAGAATGGATGGGGCAGGCCCTTCCCAGAGCAGCATTCCAGCTGCTTCTGCAGACCATGTGTCCTATTTAGATGGTTAGACAGTGGTCCCCACAGTAAGTGCTAATCTCTGCCTCACAAGACTTCTCCAAGGGAATCAGCTTAGCTGAATGTCTCCAGACACTGCTCCCATGAAGTCAGTTGGAGCATGTTTGTGTGGCTTTCTTTGATCCGTCTGGATTGGGAAACTTCTAGGGAAAAGGAAAAGATCCTTTCCAAAGATCTCCATCCCATTGCCAGTCCTTATTTTAGTCAAGAAGGCTCAGTTTCACATATTTATATTTTGGGGAGCTGTGGTTTTTCCTCTTAAAAATTGAGCTGTTCCATTGCCTCTTTGCATAGTCAGACACTCAGGGAGGCGGCAGATGCCCCAAGAGCCCAGAGCAGAGATGATTTCTCACCCCTCCCATTGTCCTTGTGGGGACACCTCACCCCCGATCCTAACAACTTCCTGCAGCCTGGCTCAGCAATTCCGGCGCTGCTCAGCTCTCCCTCCGTGCACAGAGGTGTGTGTGCAGGTGGGGAGCGGGCACGGGCCCAGCTTCACTCTGCACCTCAAAGTCAGCACAAACGCTGCAATCAAAAGTGGAGCTCAGGCCCTGGTGGGGACAAAGAGAAACCTGCAAGCTGAGTGGGGCAGGTCTGGGGGCTTGGAGGCACAAACTTCTATGGCTCATCCCAAGGGGGCTGAAAGCCAAGAGGGGCTTGGCCCTGCACAGGGACCTTCCTCAAAGCCAGGCCCATCTTCCATGCCCTACACCCCATAATCCCCAATTGACTGCTAGTTCTTGAGGCTGGGCTGGAGGGGCCTCAAGCCCCTCTTTGCCTTTTCCCTGGCTGATTCCCACCCAGGAGCAGGGTCTCTGCATCTCAGTGTCCTCCTCCTTCCTCTAGATCCTAGACTGGAATCTCCTTGGCCATGGGGGAATTGGGCTCTAAGGAGTCTGGGGGAAGTACAGTCCCACCGCCCCACCCCATCCCACTCCCCCGGCCTTTCTCCCTGCCCTTTCCGTTGATATTGCCTGCGTTGATTTGCATGCCATTTTGCTTGTGGTCTCCATAGCAACAACTACCAAATGGCCTATGGATAATAGAGAGACTCTCAGGGTGGGAGGGGGAGCCTGATGAGGCATTTGACTTTGAAAAATGGAAACGGTGATTCTGCCGCAGGCCCTGGCACAGGGTGGTCACCCCTTCTCTGCCCATCATCATTCAAGCCCCTCAGTCTCCCTCACCCAAGGGTCTGCCTCCACTTTGGTTGGGGGAGGGCCGGGAGGCTGCAAACTGCAAGAACAACGGAAAGGCTCAAGGGAAGCTGAGGGGCCAGAGAGGGACAGGAGCATGGACGGCAGCCAGGAGCCTCTGGAACTATCTCCATCTCATGGTAAAAATCTCCAGCCAGCGTCTTCTCCATTGTCCAGCTTCATTTCGTGTCTCACCACTTCCTTCCACGCTTCCCAGAATCCCTTTCACACACACACACACACACACACACACACACACACACACAAAGAAGCATTGCTTCATGTCTTGGGGCCTGGCTTCTAGGTCCAATGTCCTGGGAAATAAGTCTCTAATTGCTTCCATGTGTCCCGCCCTGAGCTGTTTACAACACTCATTCATAGCCCTGGACCTTGAGCCCTGGTGAGGCTGCAGGGTCAGCACTGGGATGGTTCCCATTTAAAGATGACCAAACTTATGTGAAGGGCAGAGGGAGGGACCCAGGCCTCCCCCAGCCCCGAGTGTCTTCCACAGTGAGCTGGAAACCTGTTCTCTAGTTTAAATATTTTACATTTTATCCGGACTAGACTTTCCCCATTTTATTTATTTTCAAAGCATTTTCCCAGACAGCGTCTCTTGTCTATTCCCACGGCTCTATGAGTTCAGAAGATCGACCCTGGATGGGGCTCCTGCCCCCGCCTCGGGCTCTGCAATCCTTGGCAGCGACAACCTGAGAGCATGGTGAGAGTGTGGTGGGGAGAATGTACCATAAAAAACAGAAGACAGAAACCAAACGCATTGCCTGGGGAGCAGGAATAAACCCCGATCGTTCCCTCAACAGATGAAACATCTGAAGCCCAGAGAGCTTAGGCAATTTTCCTGAGCGTGTCTGGACACACACACACACACACACACACACACACAGAGCTTCCATTAGCAACTGATGTCACAAAAGGACAGGCCCCACCTGATGATAATCTTTCTGCTCACCACTGTCCCCTGTAGGAAGGATTCTCTAGGCTTCTCACAGTCAGGCTGGTTGTTAAAATGTTTAAATTCATGGGGTAGGAGAAGGCACGGTCAAGTTTTAGGGTGCAGGCAAAGAGGGTGTACCCAGCAAGGATGGTGCACAGCGTGCTGGGTGAAGACCAGCTGGGCTTAGGTTAGGGGAGGGGAAGGCCAGACCCAGCCCTCTGCCTGTTTTATAAACTGTATCATTGGAGCACAGCCATGCCCATTTGTTTGTGTACAGTGCACTGCTGCTTGCAAGGTGCAACAGCAATGCGGCTCACAAAACCTAAAAGATTTACTATCTGTCCCTTTAAGACAAAGTTTGCTGACCCCTTGTTTAAGGGATTAATCCTAAGAATGTTCTCAGGTCCATTTTTTTTTTTTTTCCCATGCAACAGGGTCATATAGTCATCCAACCACTATCTGTCAATCACTATTGTAAGGGAATCATTTATTTAAGGATGGTTGATTGAACCCCTGCTATGTGCGAAGCACCCAAATAACCCAAAACACACATAGAAAGAACACGATGTCCCTCCAGGGGCTCACAAAATCCCAAGTGATGGGAGCCAAAAACACAGGCACAGGGTACAACATGGATGATGGTGGCTGATCCAGTGTAGGCTGGGGCTGCAGTGGTAAAAGTGGAGAAAGGCTGGAGAAGTTAGGGAATGTTTTCTGCTGAAGGTGACAACTTATTAAGTTTTAAAGAACCACTAGCTCACGTCAGAGAAGGATCTGAAGACATAGGATTTGGAAAGAACATGAGTGCATTCAATTTTGGGTATGTGGGGTTGGGGTGCTGGTGACATACCCAGGTGGAGATGAATCAAATGTTTTCTTATATGTAGGGACCCAGAATTCAGGAGACAGAGAGTCTGGGCTGGAGATGTAGAGTTAGGGGGATATGGTTGGTGTGGTAGAGATGCTGCCTTCTTAGTGATAAAAGCCTTAACCAACAGGTAGAAATAAATTTCTTTTCCTGTGAGCATTCTAACAGCTTGCCTTGTTGCTCTAAAGATATGATGGCACTTTGTATTTCAATATGTATGTACTTGGTATCTCTCTCCATTGAACTGTAAACACAGAGACTTTGGCCATGATGGAGTAAGCATTTATTATTCCACCCTAAACCACTAAAAATAGACCAACTATATACAACAGTTTTCAGACATCGGACCGCAGGTGTCACCGAAGTATAATCTCTGACAGAAGAAGAAAAACAAGACCCACGAGTGCCCCAGCTGACAACCTGGAGAGAGTTTCCAGGCCACCATACAGGTAAGTGGAAACCACACAGTGTTCAGTGGCTTCACTGAATTAAGGAGATAGTGTTTAGGGTGTGGGAAGGCCAAGGCAGCTAACATTTGTAGGGCAGATCCCTGGAGAGGAGAGATCTGCACACAGAAACAGAGGACTCTAGAGATCTGCAGATGGCCCACTTAAGGCCTTTGGCTAAATATTGATCAGTGCATGCATGTGAGAAAGTCACTAAAGCTGGGGAAAAGGAAAGTAGCGGATAGAAGAACCCCAGGAGCTCACAAAGCGCTGGAGAATATCTTACACGCCCAACAGCCAATAGAAAGACCTCCTAACCCAAGAAATATCAAGCAGAGTCCTCAGAAAGGCATTGCTTCAGAAGAGGGACTACATTAGCCCTAGACTAAAGGTTGTTCTAAATCTGTGAAACAAAGCTTAAAAGTAATCCTTGAAGAAAAAATCAGATTGTGTCCAATTAACTATGAACTAGAAAAAGAGTATGAATATATTTAAAGGAATAATCACAGGAATTAACAATGTCTGGCATCCAATCAAAAATTAGCAGACATGCAAAGAAGCAGGAACTAGGCTCTATAGCCAGAAGAAAAGCAGTTCATAGAAACAGAACCAGCAAATGACACAGACCATAAGTTTAGTAGACAAGGGAGCTATTATAAAAATAATTCATATGTTCAAGAAAGTAAATATATGTATAAGTTTAGTAGACAAGGGAGCTATTATAAAAATAATGTATATGTTCAAGAAAGTAGAGGGTGCACTCCAGCCTGGGCAACAGTGTGAGACTCCATCTCGGAAAAAAAAAAAAAAAAAAGAAAGTAGAGGTAAACATAAACATGATGAGAGAAATAGAAGATGTATATTTTTTAAATCTAAATAAAACTTTTAAAGTAAAAAGAAAATTCAGATGAAAAATACTGTGGATGGGATCAACAACAGATTAGACACAGAAGAAGAAAGAATAGTTAAAATGAAGACATAGAAATAGGAACAATTCAAAAGGAACTTTAGAGAGAAAAATAACTGAAAAAATAAATAAAACATTAGTGAGCTGCAGGACAACATCAAACAATGTAATGTATGTATAATTAGCATCCCAAAAGGAGCAGAGAGAGAGAAAGGGACAGAAGAAATTGTGAAAGTTAATGACAAAAAATATTTAATATTTGATGAAATCAATATACCACAGATCCAAGAAAATCAATGAAGCTCAAGCTGAGGAAACATGAGAAGTCTGCTGTCATTGTTATATTTTTCCTATGTATTTAGTGTGTTTATCACCTTATCATTGAGTTATGAGTTTCTTTGTACATTCTGAGCACAAATCATTTATCAGAGATATGTTTTTCAAATGTTTCCCTCTGGTCTGTGTTTGTCTTTCACAGTGAGGGGCAAAATTTTTAATTTTGTTAAAATATGACCAATCAATTTTTTCCTTTTGTAGTTTGTGCTTTATGTGTCCTATCTTTGCCTAAGCCGAGGTTACTAAGATTTTTTTCCTATGTTTTTTTCTAAAATTTGTATATCTTTAGCACTTATATTTAGATTTAAAAATCCATTTGAAGTCTTTGTATATAAGGTGAGTTAGCAATTGTGGCTTTTTAAAAAATATGGTTATCCAGTTGATTCAGAACTATTTGGTGAAAAGACTATATTGAATTTATTTGGTATGTATGTATTAATAGAAGTAAGATATGTGCAATAGCACAAATGCTAGGAGAGGGAGAAATGAAAAGACATTGATTTAGGGTTCTTAAACCCTACATACTCTATCATGTATTTTCATGTAAAGTCTGCAGATAGAGTCTCACCTACTAACCACAGACCCACTTCTTTCCCTAGTGAGTCATTTGGGATTCTTAAATCATACACAAAGCAGCATAACATTATTTGACGGTAGACTTTGATTAAAAGGCATGTAATATAAACTTAAAAGCCACGATTTTTTTAATGGAGTATAGTTAATAAGGCAACAAAGAAGATTACATGGAATCATAAAAAATACCAAATCTGCCAAAACAAGGCAGAAATGAAAGGAAAGGAAAACAAAGAACAGATGGGACAAATATAAAACAAATAGCAAGATTTAAACCCAACCATAGTGATAGTCACATTAAACTTGAATAACCTAAACACCTCAGTTAAAAGGCAGAGATTGTTCTGCGGGGATGGCAGTAGAGAAACACTAGATCATTCAATCTCTGGTAACCAAAATTCAACAAGAGAGGGGGTAAGGTCAAGATACAATGTTTAGGAAATTGTGTCATACTGGTGGGACAGCCACATCAAATCTCGTCTTAAATCCCCTGGTGGGATAGCCACATCAAATCCAGTCCTGAATCCCTTGGCAGCAGAGATATAGCAAGCTAAATAACCACCTCCACCTTCCCACCGTCTTTTCACTGGAAGACATGGAAGAGAAACCTTGTCTTCAGATTCCCAAATGACTCACTGGGGAGAGAAGAGGGTCTGTGGTCAGTAGGTGAGACTCTATCTGCAGACTTTACATGAAAATACACGATACAGGTTAAGTTGGAGAGAGAGGAATGTTAAATTGGAAATTCAAAGTTGGTCTTTCTGCAGCTCAAGCCATGACATGAACCCAAACAATGTTCATAACGATTCTTTCAGTAACCATATCAGAAGAATGGCTACAGCACCCAGCAAAGGAGATCCTTGAAACAATTCTTTTTTAAATCTAGTACTCAGATGAAAGGTAGATGAACTCAGATTTTTGTAGCAGTCTATCTTTGAACTCCAGGTTGGTCAAATAGCTTTTCTCTGAGCTTCCCCAGCTTTCTCTGTTCTCCTCCACACCCAACACCATATACACCACCTTGAGGTGATTTTGACATCATCCATGTGCACATCTGAGCTCCATGCTCCATGACACGGGGGATGGTCTTACTCAGAGGAGCAACCCCAGGGCTTTGACCAGAGCCTGACACATGCACGGCAGAGGCTCAATAAATATCCCTTGACTGACTGACATTCTCAATGTAGGGTTTGTGTTTGTTTCTCTTCCTAGGGCTCAATAAGAATAATGCATGTGGATTTAGGCTGCAGCCAAAACAATGGAAGTAGAACGTTAGGGCGATCATTGCAGCAATAAGTTGTTTTGTCTTTGTTTTTTGTTTTGTTTCATTTTTGAAGCACGGGGCCAGTTGCTGAAGACAACAGCAGCCCTGATCAACAGAACATTCTGCAATGATGGCAGCACCCTACCCGCACGATCCAGGGTGGCAACCACCAGCCACTCATGGCTGCTGAGTGCTTGAGATGGCAAATGAGGAACTGGATTTTACATTTTATTTCATTTCATCTCATTTAGGTTTAAATAGCTGCGTGTGACTAGTGGTTTCCTGCACTGGATGGCACAGCCCTGGAGGCTGTCCCCATCCTCGGTGAGCTCCTACTGGTGGGGCCTGATGAATGCTGTGGGGAGAGGACAGACACCCCCATCTGTTGAACTGGCAAGTACAGGTTGGGGAGGAGTGAATTGACCTCCAAACAGCTGGCTTTGTTCTAGGCAGAGTACCATTTCCCCATCTCCCACCAGCTCCCCAGGCCCTGGCACGTGGCACTGCGTTGGACACTTGGCACACAGGACCTCTCTGCTTGCCAACTCCCCCGCCTGCCTTCCTCCCTCCTTAATTAACTCTGCAGCAGCAACTTTGTTTCCCTTTGCCAAGATCAGGAGAGGGTCCTGGCATGTGCCAGCAGGGCTGAGAGCACAGGAACAGACCCGCAAGGCCTGGCTTCACCCCCTCGCTGGGCTCCGGGAGCTTCCCAGCCCACCAAGAGCTTCGGGTCCCCAGCAGGTCACTGGCTGGCTGGGTGACAGTCCCTGGGCTTTGCCTGTGAGTGAAGCTGGGAGTTGAGTAATTGTTGGCTGGGTTCTGGCTCCTCCCAGGATTCAGCTGGGGGCTAAAAGATGTCTCCATCCTGGGAAACCTGGCAGTCAGCCCAGGGGGCGGGGCTGAGCAGGAGTGGGAGAAGGAGGCCCCTGGGCAGCTCCGTGCCTCTCTCCCTACTCTGCCTTCCTGTCTCTGATGGGCACCAGCGCTCCCTGCAGAGAGAAGCTCCAGCCTGGGAGAAGCCTGTGTTCCTCTCTAGTAACCAGGGTGCTCCTGCCTGCCCTGCTAAACTTCCCGCTGCCCCTCCATCCTAGGTCCTGCCACAGAGGCATCTGGTCGTCAGCACAGACCAGGCCCACCTGAGGGGGTTGGCAGACATGCAGATTTCCAGGCCCAAACCCAGCTATTGCAACCCCACGATCCGGAACAGAACTGGGGACTCTGCATGTTTAACCACCCCCCAAGGCAATCCTGGGACTGGCCACCCTGTAGCTCCCAGCTAGGCAGGGGCCAGGCTGCAAGGGGCCTGCCTCAGCTCCTGCAGGCCGCAGAGGTACAGACTGGTCCACAGAAGCCTAAGGGTCGAAAAGGGACCTCTCCATGCCTGCTGGTTAGAAGATAAAGAAGAGGAGACCAGGGATTCCGAGTCTCTCTTTAGCTCACAGCCAGGGCAAGGAGTCCATAGGTAGAAGGAGGAGTCTCGCGGTCCCTCCCCTGCCCCTAAGCCTCTGCGGAAGTGAGGAGCCTGCCCTGAGGAGGAGGATCTACCCAGCAAGGCCATGCCAGTACCTAACAGCCCGGCCTCCCTCCTGCAGTGCAGGGCAAGCCTGTCTGTTCTTGCTTCCCTCTCAGGGACGATGTAGAAAAGCCCTCTGACCCTCGCCCCTCCGGTCCTGCAGGTGGTCGGGACGCCCTGCCCGTCTCTGGCCCAGTCCCTGGCTGGACCCGGAGGCCCTGCTCAATGGGCAGGGGCTGTGTGGAAGACAAGGAACCTCTTCACACAGAGGGCACTCCAGCCTAACAGGCCCAGCCTGCCCTGGGCGAGCAGCCTCCCTCCCTCTCCGCCCTCTGCTCTCCCCTTAAATGGCCCCTGATGGGTGTCTGCAAACTGGAGCTGAGTAAAAATAAACACTAGGGAGTGCCTGGCACAGGGAAGGCTCTCTAATATTTGTGAAAAAGGGAGGGAGGGGAGGTCAAGGGAGGGAGGGAGGGAGGAGGTCGGATTGGGGGAGAAGAGAAGGGGAGGAGAAGGATGGGAAGAGGAGAAGGGGAATGGAGGGGAGGAGAGAAAGGGAGAGGAGTGGGGAGGTGGCGGGAGGAAAAGGAGGGAGGGACAGAGGAAAAGAAGGGAGGGAGGGAGCATTTTTACAAAGCCGATGGGAGGGCAGAAAGAGCGCTGAACTGGAAATGAGAGGACCTGAATTTAGTTCTTTCCCTCTCCTTAACTAACAGCGAACCCTCTCTCTCCAGACCCTGTAGGGGACCCTCTCTCTCCAGGCCTCCGTTTGCTCATCTGTAAAGCGAGGGGTGGGCCAGTCACCCCGGCATGAGCTTTGACATTTTAGGATCCCAGGCTTCCCGCTGTGGCTGCAGAAGCAGCTCCTCTCCAGAACGGTATTTATGGTGTCTGGACTCCCGCCCCGGCTTCCTAACGGGGCAGGGAGCTCGCCTGCTCCTGAAGCATCCGCCTCCCAGCCTCGCGCAGGTGAGGCTCATCAATAACGACAGGAGAGGATGTCAGGCTGCGTCTGAAGCCACCAGGGGCCCAGCAGGCTGCCACGTGCTTTGTCATAAACTATGTTGTCACCTGGGGAAGAATCATCACCAATGAAATATTTCAGGAGACAGAAACAAGGGGTGCATTGATTTTTTCCACGAGGTCAGACAACTTCTGGGAAGGCTGTGGGAAGCCAGTTGTCGCAGCATCTCTCCCTGAGCATCCGTTTGACCCGGGCTGTCAGTGGCCTCTGACCCAGGTGGGCTCTTCTTCCTGATCACAGGCTGTTCTTTTCAGAGGCCAGCACCATCACTGGGCTTTCTCAGACCCTGGGGATCGAGGCTGACTTGGATCCAGGGAAAATTTGCTCTCTGGCTTCCCCTGATCTGGCTCTGAGGAAGGTCTGTGCAGGTGGCTCCGGGAGGGGCTCTGCTGACGGCCAAGTCTGCCGTTGGTTAAGCTTACGACACACACCAGAGTGACCTGCCTGTTTCCCTGGCCACCACCCAGCCCAAAGCTGAAGACAGAATGTTCAAAAATACAGTGTATTAATAGAAAATCTGAGGCGTGGTGAGGCCAACAGATCAGGAGACAATTGCCATTAAAAAGGTAGTTTGTGGCCATGAGTGGTGGCTCACTCCTGTAATCCCAGCACTTTGGGAGGCCGAGGTGGGCAGATCACATGAGGTCAGGAGTTTTAGACCAGCCTGGCCAGCATGACAGAACCACCCTATCGCTACCAAAAATATTAAAAATAGCTGGGCGTGGTGGCGGGAGCCTGTAATCCAAGCTACTCAGAAGGCTGAGGCAGGAGAATCACTGGAACCTGGAAGGTGGAGGCTGCAGTGAGCTGAGATCACACCACTGCACTCCAGCCTGGGCAACAGAGTGAGACCCCATCTCAAAAAAAAAAAAAAAAAAAAAAAGGTTAGTTTGTTACTCACAGTTCCCAAGAGAAGGGGAGCATCACGCCATGGCATGTGGGCCACACCCGGGGAGCCCCAGAGGCAGCAAGGGGCAGAACACAGTCAAGCAGTTCCCACGGGAAGAAACAGGCAAGGCAGGGCACACAGGTTTAGGACTAGCTAGTTTGAATAATTTCAGCAGGCTCTGGGATGTAGGAGCTGTCTGCAGTTGTCTGGTACCTGGCCCTGGTGTGATGCGGGCAGGTGGATAGGGGCCCAGGGTGTGGTTGGGAGATGTGGGTTCTGGAGTGGGTGATTTGTATTTGAAAAACACACTCCCAGGCCAATTGTTTGCTGTCTCTAGGAACTATCTAATCCTGGGAGGGACTCTCTCCAGTGTCAGCAAAGCCCCTGATGTCAAAGCATCACAATACAGAGAATAAAAGACGTGGCCCATACGCAGAGCTGAAGTGGCTCTCTGTTATTTGCAGATGGAAATTGGAATCTCTACAGTATGACAGACACTTGAGCAGAAATTCTAAGCTTTTATGGGTTGCCACAGGTCCCTTTCAGGAGGACGGCAAAGGCTATAGTCGTGAGCTGTCTAAGGTGGAGGTCACGAGCTGCAGGTGGCTCTTAATAAGTGCTTGACATACAACTTGTTCCATCTGAGATGTGCTGTACGTGTCAAATCCAAACTGGATTTTGAAGATTCAGAATGAGTAAAAGATTGAAAAAAAATCTCATTCACGATTTTTACATTAATTACATGTTGAAATGATAATATGTTGAATATATTGGGCTAAATAAAATATATTATTAAATTTGTTTGCTTGTTTCTTTTTACTGTATCTGTTAGAAAAATGTCCTCAGTTAAAATGACCTCAGTGGCTCACATTCTCTCTCTATTGGACAAAAGGACTCTCAACCTCCCTAGAGGAATGGATCCAGGCACACACGATGCAGGCAAAATATAGCATCGAGGGGTGTGATTCCAGGATCTGAGGGTCCACCAACCCCAAGCTGATTTCGCTCTCTCTTTCCAGAATTATAGGGTGAAAAGAACCCTGGAGAGGGATCCCTGGCCCCAGACACATAACTATCAGTGAGAACCCACAGCGTTGAAAAGCAAATCTTTCCCAAAGCGTCATGTTTTGAGCCAGCCTGCTGTAAAACTCTGCTTAAAAAAAAAAAAAAATCAGTAGACAATAAAGAAGAAAATGAAACTTTCTAGCCTTGATTAAGTGGTTCGATGGAGAGAAGGGTGGTAGTGTGGTTTCCTTGTTGGCTGATAATTGATTCTTTTCCTGGTCTGAGCCTTCATATGGCTTAGGAGCTTGCCCAAGCCAGCACTGGTGTCGGGCAGGCAGGGAAGGGCTGGGACTGGGCATTGCTTCCCCAGTCCTGGACTTAACTTCTCGGGACAGATGATGGCTTGTGCACATCATGAGTTCTCCACGGAGAGAGGCTCTGTGTCCTTTCCCAGAAGCCCAAGCTCTGGTTTTCACTCCCTGCGAGCCAGAAGCAATTCTCATGGCATTATACAGTTCCTCCGTTTCTGAAATGGAATTCCCCCTCTCCTCACTTGGTCTGCACTGGTCCCAGGGAAAGCTTGCTCAGTGCTCTTCCTCCACCCACCCTTCACATGGTGGCAGTGGCTCAGTTTAGGGGTTAAGCCCAGAGAGTTTGAGGCTGTCAGGTCTGAGAGCTGCCCTTGTCTGTCAGAGGCCAGCTGCAGGACTTGGAGCCAGTTACTTCCTCTCTGTCTCTCAGCTTCAGCCTACGCTTGGCAAAAGGACAATGACAACACCTCTATGGCATAATAAAGAGTATGTCTTTGTCCCTGGCTCCTGGCACAGAAAACCCTTGGAATTTCCTGAATGATAGGAGTGTCTTGATTGTGTTAATGGTGTGACTCCTGGCACATCCCGAGAGGACTTCGGGATGGGGGCTGACCACTAAAGACCAACCATGTGCTAAGAGGAACTTTTGGTCCACCCAAAGTCTGGATTGGGGATCATGACTGAAGATTGAGTTCAGTCATGTGGCCAATGATTTAATCAGTCATGGCTATGTAATGAAATCCCAGTGAAAACTTTGGGTCTGGTGCAGTGGCTCATGCCTATAATCCCAGTGCTATGGGAAGATGAGGTGGGAGGATCACTTGAGCCCAGGAGTTCAAGACTAGTCTGGATATCATAGTGAGACCTCCTCTCTACTAAAATTAAAAAAAAAAATTTTTTTAATCAACCAGGTATGGTGGTGCCCACCTGTAATCCCATCTACTCAAGAGGCTGAAGCAGGAGGATCACTTTAGTCTGGGAGATCGAGGCTGCAGTAGTCATGATTACACCACTGCACTCTAACTAGGGCAACAGAGCAAGACCTTGTATCAAAAAGAATAACGACAACGACAAAACTCTGGACACTGAAATCTCTTGGGGATATCAATTCCTTATCAGATACATGATTTGCAAATATTTTCTCCCATTCTGTGGGTTGCCTTTTTACTCTGTTGATAGTGTCTTTTGACTCACAAAAGGTTTTAATTTTTATGAGTCCAGTTTGTCTATTTTTTCTTTGTTGCTTGTGCTTTTGGTGTTATATCTAAGAAATCATCACCAAATCCAAAGTCATGAAGCTGTGTCTTTGTTTTCTTCTAAGAGGTTTATGGTTTTAGCTCCTACATTCAGGTCTCTAATCCATTTTGAATAAATTTTTGTGTATGGTGTTAGGTCAGGGTCCAAATTCATTCTTGTGTAGGTGGAGATTCAGTTTTCGCAGCACCGTTTGTTGAAAAGACTTTCCTTTCCCCATTGAATGGTCTTGGCCCCCTTGTCAAGAATCATAGGACCATATATGCGAGGGTTTATTTCTGGGTTATTTATTCTACTTTTTTGGTCTATATGCCTGCCTTTATGCCGGCGCCACACTCTTTGGATTTCTGTAGTCTTGCGGTGAGTTTTAAAGCTCAGTGGGGCCTCCTGGTTGAACACATGGATTTGTTGGGAAAGTGATGCATCCTGATTCCACAGGAGAGGGCATGGAAGTTGCAAGTCCAGGATGCTCCAAGACCTTGTTCTATGTGTGTCCTTTAAGATAAAGCTGTAATCGTGAGTGTAGCACATGCCTGTGTTCTAGTCATTCTAGTGAATTGTTGAACCTGAGAGTATCATGACAACCCTTGCATTTATACCCAGCTGGTCAGAAGTGCAGGTATCCTGGGGACCTCGGCTGGTGTCTGAGGCAGGGCAGTCTTGTGAAGGCCTGAGCCCTTGACTTCTGGGGTGTGACACTAACTTGGAGTGGTTAGTGTCTGAATTGAATGGAGTCCACCCAGTTGGGATAGAAGCAGAATGCCCTCATAATGTTGTTGTAAGGATTAAATGAACTAATCATAAAAACTCTAGTACCCTACACACATCAAAACCTCTGCTGACGGTAGGTAGCACTCTCATATTTGATTTTTTAAATAATTGTCTTCTTCTCCTTCTGCCAATGGAAGATAACACTAAAGCCTGTCCCAGCCTAACTGGCCTTGAAAGAGCCACGTCACCTCTCTGGGCCTCTTTTTTTCATCTGTAAAACAAAGAGACCAGACAAGATCACTTCCCATGCAGCCTCAGTCTCTAAAATTTGATTTTATGTACCAAATTGTACCTAAAATATGCCTTTAATCTTGAAAATGTAATATTCTACGGTACTCCAGGCTTCCTCATTAATAAAGAATTCTAGTTCAAGAAAGATTCATTTCCATGGGAAACCATAATTGAATGGCAGTGGGCTCCCCACCTCCGAAACTGACATTGATGCTCAAAAGGCAGGGGACACCAAAGCACAGCGCCCCCAGGTGAGTGCTCACCCAAATTGCAGGCAAAGCACCTTGAAAATCAAATGCCACAGAGGCAGCTTCATCCTCAAGAGTGAAAGTGTCTGTCTCAAAACTCAAGATAGCTAGCGGCTGAGTAAGCAGGATTTGGGCAGGACTATTCAATATTCATGGAGCCCAGCCTAACTTTGAAAGGCTGTGCAAATTGTCCAAGACCGAATTGGGCTCTGGTGAGTGTATTCAATGTCTTTCATTGCTTCCTGATCCTCTTAAGTCCTTAACTGTGTGCTATTTAGATAACAGGAAGCCGGCTTTCACCTATGAAATGCCATCTCTCCAGGTCTTTCCAAGACTCCCTCCTCGCCCTGTCACCCATGGCTGCCTTCTCTTTGCAGCCGGCTCTCCACCACAGACCTTGTTCTCTCTCACCTGGCTTCCGAGGACCTGATGCTTTGAAATGTTCTTGGCTTCCCATCCACGCCCATGCCTTGTGTAGGGTCCATGTCCTCAGCCCTGAGACCCTGCCCTAGGCACACCCCTTGCTCCAGGAGGGGAGGCTTATGATCAGAGAAACGGAGTCTCCCAGTCTACCTCCATCCCTGATGGCACTGTAGAGACATCTACAACAGTGGTTGTAGTACAGTGTAGTGGAACAGTGGTTGTTTCTACTGGTGACTAGCCTGGCTCCCTCTAAAGCAGCAGTCCCCAGCCTTTTTGGCACCAGGGACTGGTGTTTTGGAAGACAACTTTTCCACAGATGGGACAGGGTGGAGGGGTGTGGGATAGTTTTGAGATGAAACTGTTCCAGCTGAGATCATCAGGCATTTAGATTCTCATGAGGAGGATGCAACCTGGATCCCTCACATGCACAGTTCACAATGGGGTTCATGCTTCTATGAGAATCTAATGTACAGCTGGGCACGGTGGCTCACGCCTGTAATCCCAGCACTTTGGGAGGCCAAGGTGGGTGGATCACGAGGTCAGGAAATTGAGACCATCCTGGCTAACATGGTGAAACCCCACCTCTACTAAAAATACAAAAAGTTAGCCGGGCATGGTGGCAGGCGCCTGTAGTCCCAGCTACTCGGGAGGCTGAGGCAGGAGAATGGCGTGAATCCGGGAGGCGGAGCTTTCAGTGAGCCGAGATCGCGCCACTGTATTCCAGCCTGGGTGGCAGAGTGAGACTCTGCCGGAAAAAAAAAGAGAATCTAATGCTCAGGTGGCTCCTAATGCCATAGACCAGTGCGGGTCCAAGGCCCAGGGTTGGGGACCCCTGCTCTAATGGATGTGGATTCTGTCAGAACCACACAGCATTTGTGCCGGAAGAATCTGAGGCATCTCCTGAAGCAACCCCTCACATGACCAACGAGGAAGGGACCCAAGGTCTGCAGAGGGGAATAGCCCTGCCCAGGGTTGCATCTTTCACAGGGGCAGTGTGAGTTCAGGAAGTCCCCAAGACCATCCTTAGGTCCAAAAATTTGCTAGAAGGACTCACAGGACTCGAAACAGGCATTATGGCCAGGCATGGTGGCTCACGCCTGTAATCCCAGCACTATGGGAGGTGGAGGCGGTCAGATCATGAGGTCAGGAGATCAAGACCATACTGGCTAACATGGTGAAATCCTGTATCTACAAAAAAAGAATAAAAAATTACAAAAAAATAGCTGGGCATGGTGGTGGGCGTCTGTAGTCCCAGCTACTCAGGAGGCTGAGGCAGGAGAATGGTGTAACCCGGGAGGCGGAGCTTGCAGTGAGTGGAGATCCTGCCACTGCACTCCAGCCTGGCGGACAGAGCAAGACTCCATCTCTAAACAATAAAAAGAAAAAAGAAACAGGCGTTGTACTGATTATACTGCCATCAGTACAGTTCATGACAGTGAGCGAATACGGATTAAAATCAGCCAGTGGGAGAGACGCATGGGGCAGAGTCGTCCTGGAGAGACAGGCATGGGCTTCAATTGTCTTCTCCCAATGGAATTGTGTAGATGGCACTTGCTCCTCCAGCAAGGATGAGTGACAACACACACGGGGTACTGCCAACAGGGAAGTTCACCCAAACCTTGGTGTCCAGAGTTTTACTGGGCCTCACTCAGGTAGACACAACTGACCACCCATGTGCCAATACCATGTGGCCCAAGGCCCCTATACTGAAGTATAAACTAACTGGCTGCCCTAAGATCCCAGAGAAACAAAGACACTCATACCAAGGACATTCCAAGGGCTTAGCTTTTCCCTTCCAAGAGCCAGGAGCAAAGAGCCAAACCTTTCTTTGGGGGAGATAAATCCTTTACCACATAGAAGGGACCCCATAGTGCTCCTTTGAAAATCCCCTCCATACCAGCTAGAGTTCTAGGCACACACCAGATATTTAATAATAAATGCTTAGTGCATTGAAGGCATGACTTGTCAGCTCTTATTTTTTTTATGGACTCATTGAATATGATTCTTTTAACTCTCCTCCCTGACTATCATGTTCACATCTCCAGCAGCACACTGCCAAGAAACAAGAAGAAAAGAAAAAGGTCCCTGAGTAGCCAAAATTGGTGTCATATAGTCATATCCTTATCAACCAGAAACTTGGGTCTCACCCACAGTCTACTCACTTTTATCTACTTACTTAAACAGTTTGAGTACAAATAATTTGGCTTTACAACCCACAGTGCATTATAAACAACAAATTACAGGGGGAGAGGCAGCAGGTACAAAAGACAGAGCATAGCAGATACATCAGTAGTAGGAAGAATTGAGAGCAGGCTGGGTGTGGTGGCTCACACCTGTAATTCAGGCATTTTGGGAGGCTGAGGCAGGAGGATCTCTTGAGCCTAGGAGGTCAAAACCAGCCTGAGCAAAAAAGCAAGACCCCGTCTCTACAAAAATAAATGTTAGCCAAGCATGGTGGCGTGTGCCTGTCGTCGCAGTTACTTAAGAAACTGAGGTGGGAGGACCACCTGAGCTCAGGAATTCAAGGCTGCAGTGGGCTATGATCACACTACTGCACTCCAGCCTAGGTGACAGAGTGAGACCCTGTCCAAAAAAGAAGACGAAGAATTGGGGACAGACAAGAGGAAGGAGGGAGCAGAAAAAATATGAAAGACACTCCAGAAACCAAACACTGGGGCCATTTTGCAGAAGGGCAGATGGGTCTCCAGGTTACAGCTGCCATGGGCTCAGCTGCAGTAGGACACGGCGTGGTGATGAGTAGCCGGAGAATTCATTCCTGAAACATCAAGGGAAGGTTAAGTGTGGATTATCATCTAAGAGGGCAGAAGGTAAGCCATGCATTTTAGAAAGACATGGGTAAACTTGCGGTCGGTGGAAAATTCTCCAGCCTGGAGTATCATCCCCTTTCCCACGGGTGCTGATTGAGAGCATTCATGCGTGTGTCCTATTCTCTTAGGGACTTCTGCCCCCTTCCTTCTACCTGACACTTAACTGACACTGAACACAAAACCTACTAAAAACTTGATTCTCACGCGCTACATCCACTTCTGCCTCGAAGGGCCCCGATCCCCAGGTGAGCCAGTCTCGGGCTGTTCCCTGGATGGTAGTTGTGGACTACAAATGGCCTTCAGGACATC
The DNA here is from genome assembly GCF_024542745.1 of Macaca thibetana thibetana. Taxonomy (NCBI): domain Eukaryota; kingdom Metazoa; phylum Chordata; class Mammalia; order Primates; family Cercopithecidae; genus Macaca; species Macaca thibetana. The sequence goes on along the minus strand of NC_065593.1, from coordinate 61,977,160 downwards.
TCTGAAGTTCATGAGGGTAGAGGGTGGGGTGATTTAAAAAGACAGCCCTGAAGGTCGGGATTCACAGGGTCATAGTCAGGAGGAAACTGGAAGGGCCCTCACGGGGTCCCTAGGGCCTCCCTCTCTCAGCCAGCAGGGAGACGATGGGTCTGGTTCCTTGTTTGTTAAGCTCCAGGGACAAGTGAAACTGCCTCCCAGGAGGACCCAGGCAAAAATATCTCACTTCACTTTGAAACTCTGGGACTTGATTTCTCCGGACCAGACTCTGAGCTCTCGAGGCTGACCTGGGCCTGAACCTGGACAGGGCTTGGCTGTAGGAAAGCATTCTGATGCAACAGGCACCCGAGGGAGCCAGCGAGGCTGTCTTCCCATCTCTGCTGGCCTCATCCCTCATTTCACATCTTCCTGGTTCTCATTACCAGCAATGCTTTCCTCCCTCGCTACCCTCTTCTAAGCAGCCTCTGCTCCTCTCAGGCCTGGGTCCAATGTGGCCGTGGAGATGCCCAGGCCTTCCCTGTCCACCATGGCCCTGGCCTCACCACTCACTGCTCTCCTGGCTCCTGCCTGTCCCCACTCCCTCCATGCCACACCCCGGCATGCTGGACCGCTCTTTAATCTCTGCCCTGTGTGTCCTCAGACAACCTCTCTCACTGGCAAACACCCAACCACCTTCCCATTCAGTCTTCATCTTGTCGGGACCATAGAACACTGTGAGGTTTTGACCAACACCATGGGCCAGAAAAGGGCTACATACACAACATCTAGGAAGGCTCTGACCTCCCCAGGGTCCAGCCACCAAGCCTCTGGAGGCCAATAGACACAACTCCAGGCCACAGCTCAGAGGTCTCTGCTACAGGAGAGCCTCTTTGGCCCATTCCCCCATCAGCCAACTTTTACTGAGGGGTTGCCATGTGCCATGCCCAGGGGTGGGCACCACTAAGATAATTAATCAAAAGTGCCCCTCCTGCTCCTGGAGCTCTTGGCTCATGCCTTTATCATGGTGCCTGTTATCTGCATTGCACTTTATCTGTTTCATGAACAGATCCTCAAGTACACAACAAAGTCTTCTAGGGCACACACAATCATGAATCAATGTTTTCATACCCAGCACAGCTAGCACTCAATCAGTGTTTGTTGAATGAATGAAGGAATGCACAGTCCCAGAAAATGTTAAATCAACATGATGTTTGCAAGGCTGGCTGATTGGAAGGACATGATCACCAAAGGCCCTGCCTACTCTTGGCCTGATCGCCCAGGGGCCAACAGTTCTTATGAAGAATCACGAACTTCTGGCTCTTGCATAGCCTTTGTTTCTCATTTACATGCTGTATTAGTCCATTCTCACGCTGCTAATACAGACATACATACCTGAGACAGGGTAATTTATAAAGGAAAGAGGTTTAGTTGACTCACAGTTCCACATGCCTGGAGAGGCCTCACCATCATAGTGGAAGGCGAAGGAGGGGCAAAGTCACATCTTACATGGCAGCAGGCAAGAGAGTGTGTGCAGGGAGAATATGTGTGTGAAACCATCAGATCTCATGAGACTTATTCACTATCGGGAGAACAGCATGGGAAAAACCTGCCCTCATGATTCAATTACCTGCCACTAGGTCCCTTCCAGGATACACGGGGATTGTGAGAGCTACAATTCAAGATGAGATTTGGGTGAGGACACAGCCAAACCATATCATGTGCTTTACACAGAAATGCTCCTTATTGTGTATATTCTGGTTCACTTTATTGTTTTATTGCATAGTGTGTATATAAATCATTTTCTCTGTATGTGACAGTGTGGCTACAGAAATTGGGCATTCTCTCACCTTTGAACCCGATTTTAATAACACCCTTGGAGTGAAACACCACAGTTTTGCAAAATGATCATATCCACATGACCTCATCCTAACCTCATAATAGCTTTGTGAAATGAATGGGTATCGGCTCTTATCTCCAATGTTAAGACTAAGAACTGGTAGCTCTCAAAGATTAAAAGACTTGCCCAAGGTCTCGCAGTTACTACCCAGCCCTCCTTGCTACTGCTCCTAAGGATCCTGTTCCTCCCCTGGATCCCTGGTAGCTCACTGTCCCTTGCCCACAAAGCCCCTTACCCTTTTTCTCTGCCTTTGCCCTCCTGCCTTGGAGAGCTCACTGGTCACTCCAGTCTCCTGCCCCCAAGATAAGACCTTAAGAGAGTCAATTCTGCTCATCTCTTTCCAACTCCACGGGCTCAGTGACATCATACTAGTGGCATGAGATCAGCTTTGGCGGGAGTATTTACACTGTGGTAACTGGCCAAGTCCTAGCATCTATCCCAGGCCCTCTATCCTGTTCCCTTGACTCTGCCTCCTGACTCCAACTGGTCAGGTCAGAACCCTGGAAGCTTTGGGTCTCTCTGAGAGGACTGCACCCTTTCCCCGAGCACCGTGGAGGAAGAGCTGCTGTGCTTCGCCGGGAAGGGTGGGTCCTGCCTGCCAAGACAGAAGGAGCCTCCCTGGGAGGGGGCGGGAGTCAGCAGCCAGGAGTTGAGCTGCGATGAGCCCTGGAGCTCATTTTCTCCTGCTTGAGCCTCCTCCAGAGCCCCCTTATAAATGCCAGTCAAACCTTATGATTTTCATCTTTCATTATTCAGTGAGGAGAAGGCAGATTAAAAATACATGATGGCATTTTCCAGGTCGGATCACCAAGCATGGGGAGGGTGTTTATCAAGGGTCCTGTTCCTGCTGCGGCACCTGGGATGTAAAGCCCAGCTCCCCTCCCTCTCGGCCCCCTGGGCCTGCCCCAGCCCAGAGCCCCCTCCGCCTCCCCATGCCTCATTCAGGCATCGGCTGTCTGGGAAGTGTAAGACCGTCTCCTGCCAGAAGAGGCAAGGCCTTTGTGCTTTATTGAAAGAGACAGGATTTATTTTCATTTTCCTTTGCCTTCTGTGCTTTGAGGTTCCCTAAAGCCGGGGGATTCAGGAATGAGCAAAGAAATCAGATCCCCGGTGAGAGTGGCTCTCTGGCGTGTGGGCGCTGAGAAGATTAGCTGCGAATCCACTCCTGCTTTGAAATCTGCTTCCTCATTAGGCCTTATTGATCCTCAGGTAGGACAATTTGCAGCTCCCCTCTCATTTTAGGAAAATTTCTAGAAACCTCACCCTTTCTTTGTATAGGGCTTTGGTGTGGGGGATGCTTCAGGACAACCTAAGCCATGCTGGCTCTGTCCCCATCGTGGGCCCCATCTCTCTCTGCAGACCTCCCTGACTGGCAGATCCATCAGTTTTTCCCCTGAAGCCACCAGGAAGTAGAACAAAGGCCCCTTATGCACAAGGCAGGGGTGCCTGGGAAGGATGTGGGGTCTTGTGGGGCAAGGGTTGCAGGGCTATGTATCCCCCCTCTACCCAGCAGCATGCTAGAGCCAGCTTGCACCAACTGACAAGAGCCCATTCTTTCCAACGCTGTGTTTATCAACATCACTTTGGCAGCCTGCAGTTGGCATAGTGGGGGTATTTACACCATGGAAATCGGCAAGCGTGACCATCAGGGCTTTTATTTTTCTGGAGAGCCAGTTGTTCAGCATGTTTACCAGCACACCACCTCCCTCCTGTGTGCTGCTTCTTTCCCTCCCCAGGGCTAACCTGTCTGCCAGGCAATTCTGCAGGGAACTGCTGGGACTCAGAAAGCAATACCCTAATTGAAGGCCTCCGAAGCAAAAGTTTTTCTCCGACCCTCTCCTGTCCACTGTCTCTCAACCTCATTCTCCCCCGAGGCTAGCCATAGAAACTGCAACCCCTCTTCTCCAAGGGGGTCATTGAAACCAGAACCTCTTTTCCCCAAAGCCAGCCATAAAACCTAAAATATACTACTTTAACCTTCCCTCCACCTTTCTGTGTAAGAACTGGCCATAAATAAATGATCTGTCCTACCTCGTTTGACTGTAGGCCGTAAGACCCCCATGCCAGCGAGGGTCCGGCTCCTCACCCAGAAGGAAGGAACACTGCACAGACGGGCCAAGAAGAATCGAAGCAGACAGGCCTTACTGGGCTTCCCCACTCAGTCCACTAGCATCAGCTCAAACTGTGTGTGTCCGTCCTGTTTCTACACGGCTGGTTATATTTTGTTGAACATAAAATGGACAATTTCCCCTGTATCTTTGGGTCTTCATTCTGAAGGCTCCTGTGTACACATGAATACATTTTGCATGACTTTTCTTCAATGACTCTGCCTTTTGTAAGTTTTCAGCAAAACTTCAGAGGGCAAAAGGGACATGGACCCTACAGAACCAACTAAGCAAGGACTAAGGAGGGTGAGTTGGAACCAGGAAAAGCCAGTGGGCGCATCCGCCTTTCCACATGACAGAACTGGGGCCTTGCGTGGGCTTCTCCATCTATCTCAGCTGATGTGAACAGAGGCTCCTGAGCCAGGCTCAGTCAGAGCCCCCCACTCCATGCTGAGGCCCCTGTGGGGTGAGAAGGGGCACAGGGGAGAGATCCACAGGGAGACGCCCGTCTCCTCCCCACCCCAGGCTTTGGTTCAGTCTCCCTTCTGAGGGTTGTCCCTGTGCCTGGGGTTTGGGGGAGTGAGTAGTGGGGATCCTGCTTACTCTGGCTCAATGGCAGTGCATGTGGGCATGTGGGGAGGGGAGGGTGTGGCGGCAGAAATGCTGCTCCCTACCGGACGTGGTGGCTCATGCTTGTGATCCCAACACTTCAGGAGGCCAAGGCAGGTGAATCATTTAAGGTCAGGAGTTCAACACATGGTGAAACCCTGTCTCTACTAAAAATGCGAAAACTAGCTGGGCGTGGAGGCACACGCCTTTAGTCCCAGCTACTCGGGAGACTGAGGCAGGAGAATCGCTTGAGCCCAGGAGGCAGAGGTTGCTATGAGCTGAGATCATGCCACTGCCCTCCAGCCTGTGTCACAGAGTGGTTTTTTTCCATCTCAAAAAAGAAGAAGGAGGAGGAGGAGGAGGAGGAGGAGGAAAGAAAGAAAGAAAGAAATGCCACTCCCCCAGCCGCGAGGCTGGGCACAGCCAGCTCCTGTTCATAATCCCAGAGGCAGACACCTCAACACGCCTGCCTCAGCTAGCTCCAGAATTGAGCCCCCAACCTCCTTCCCGAAGTCTCCCCAAAGCCTTGTGGTTCCAGCCTGGGCTCTCTCTTGAGGGCCTGCTCCCCAGGAAAGGGTTGCCACCAGTTTGAAGGAGCATTCACCAGGCTTCCTCTAACCTCAGCTTGTCATTAGAGGAACAAACTCCTCTGCTGTTAAAATTGGCTCCAAGAAGTCGTTAGCATGAATCCCAGGGGAGGGTTCCAGGCCATCTAGGGCTCTTCCTCAAGGACAATGACCCCAGGTGCCAGGGAGAGCACCAGTGTGGAAAGGAGCAGCCTGGCCGATGAGAGCCTGGCCCTGGGGCTGGGCCACCCCAGAGGAAGGGGCTCCAGCCCCACCTGCCCCTCAGGACCTGCCTCTGCTGGCCCTGCAGGCGATGGGCCCCTTTGTTTCACTGTAGGTCTCACCTGGGGTGTGGGTGGGGCCGGGGTTACGGAATTTCACTCCAACTTGGTCTTGCCCACTCTGAGCAGCCCAGGAAGGCTCCGGCAGAGAGCAGGGCACACCCAGAAACTGGACCAGACAACTAGGACCTCAGCCCAAGAAGGAAAAGGTGATGTCTGATGTCTGGCTTTTTGTCTCCTCTGGCCACCCTGACCCAGGGGATTGTCCCCGAGCAGTACATCAGTTGCCACTTCCTGGGCGCAACCCAATGCTGGCCCATCTGACAGACCCTCCCTGGTTCATTCCAATTAAACGGAGGCTTTAGCCTGGCTCCCAGAAGGAAACAGCTCCGGCAAAGCAATGAAGTCCCCAACCATCTTTGCCTAACCCCCTTTCAAATTAAAAGGGGCTCTAAAGTCCAATTATGGCAGGGAACGTGTTGCCTCTTTAAACTGGAGAATCCGACTCCGCTCAAGGGATATTTGTGCTTGCCTCCAGCCTCCCCTGAGCTAAAAAATTATATGCTTTCTCTCTCTGCTAAATTACAACATCCTCAGATTGGTGCTGGGCCTGGAGGGAGTCCCTGCCGGAAAACCCAGGTGTCGACCCTCTTTGCAAACTCTGAGCCAGTAATTGGTTTGGAAATACAGAGTGAATGGCTCAAAAGGCTTCAGGGGGATTAATGTGAAATAATGCATCCCCTGATGGCATGGGGGGCACTTACCTGGGCATAGATGGTGGCAGGCACAGCCAGCTCCTGTTCATTCCTATGAATTTCAGCCCATGGTGGAGAAGCATCATTAGACTTCCACTGGAAAAGGAGCTTCTGCAGTCCAAACCGGCCCATAGAACCAAAGAATGTTGCAGGCACCTTCTCAGCCACAGCCCCTTCCTTCCCTCAGGGGGACGTCTCACCTCCATTTTCCTCACTTGAGCATCCTTGCAGTACAGGGAAGAACAAAATTTGGCTCAAGGCAAATCACTTAACCATTCTGAGCCTCAGTTTGCTCCTCTATAAAATAGGAAGAATGATTCCAGTGACTCATGATGAGGATGAGATGCAAGTGAGAAGTGTTGGGCTACGAGGCTGGCCATGAAGGGTGCTGGGCACACAGTGGTGAGTCATTATTAGGACAGGGCTTAGCTCTGCGCCAGGCACATCGCAGGTTATCAGTAAGTACCTGTCAGGCACTGGATACCTTGGGGACTGGATACCCAGGTAGTGACAGGGTAAGAGTAGGAGGAGGTCAGGCAGCCTTCACCAGCTGGGCCAGCTATCCCTGCGATGCTACCCTCAGCAAAGACTCCTGCAGAGGCAGTAACAAGCCCATCTGCCTTAGGCTGAAGCAACCTGGGACCTCCTTCTCCCTCCAGGCAACAATGAGCCCAGGTTTCAGAGCAACGGGAGTGAGAGAGGCAAGGTTGCTAGCTCAGCAGATGCACTCAGAAGATCACTCTGCAGATATCAGGGAACACAGCACTGGAACCAGTGATGTCTCCCACAGGGACACCCTGGAAAGGAGTTATGTGCCCAGAAGACCAAAGTCAGGTACATTCGGGTGAACCTTCCCACTGTCTTCCAATTACAATGACTTTCTCTTTTTTATTAGTTATGTTTAACAAATTCTAACAATGAGAACTGTTTATTGTAGAAAATTTTTAGAGCATAAAAAGTAATAAGAAAAAAAGTTTCCATACACTGACAACTCAGAGATACCTGTTGAACATTTCCTATGCATTTCCTTCCAGTCTTTTTTCTATGCTCCAGTTTTTAAAAAATAGAACTATCCAGTGCATAGCAGTAGCCTGCACATCTGGCATCACATAAGAGTCACCTAGAGGCCTTTGAAAATATAAATATTATTTCCCCTCTTCCTATCCCCCTCCCACCCTATGCTGAGATTCTGACTCTTTAAGTCTGAGATACAGACTGAAAAATCATCTTTTAAAGTGACCCTTGTAAAGTCCCCTAAATGGATATTATGTGCAGCCAAATTTTGAAAACAATGTGCAATATTGTACCTTGCTTTTCAACTTGATATCAAAAGATGGCTTTCAAAGCACTGTTCTAAAGGTCCTCACATTTGTTGTTTCTGTTCCTTTTCAACTCTAAAAAAAATAGTTAGGACCTATTTGTATGTGGCTCTCTGTCAGACTGTAAGCATTTTTTTTTTTTTTTTTTTTTTTTTGAGATGAAGTTTTTTTCTTGTCCCCAGGCTGGAGTGCAATGGTACAATCTTGGCTCACTGCAACCTCCGCCTCCTGGGTTCAAGTGATTCTCCTGCCTCAGCCTCCTGAGTAGCTAAAATTACAGGCACACACCACCATGCCCATCTAATTTTTGTATTTTTAGTACAGACAGGGTTTCACCATGTTGGCCAGGCTGGTCTCGAACTCCTGACCTCAGGTGATCCACCTGCCTTGGTCTCTCAAAGTGCTGGGATTACAGATGTGAACCACCACGCCCAGCCCAGACTGTAAGCTTTGCAGAGTTCTGATGTGCTCTGGACATGGTAACAAAGTGGTTCCATCCCCACAGTAGCTTTGGGTGGCCATTCTTCAGCTTCCAATCACATGCCTTCATTCTTTCATTTGCTCATTCACTCATTCATGTAGTGGGTACTTCCTGTTACTGTCCCCAGAGCCCTGGAAGCAGCTGCCTTTTTTTTTTTTTTTCCTGAGACAGAGTCTCCCTCTGTTGCCCAGGCTGGAGTGCAGTGGTGTGATCTCGGCTCACTGCAACCTCTGCCTCCCGGGTTCAAGCGATTCTCCCACATCAGCCTCTCGAGTAGCTGGGACTACAGGCACCTGCCACCACGCCCAGCTAAATTTTTTGTATTTTTAGTATGGACAGGGTTTCACCATGTTGGTCAGGCTGGTCTCGAACTCCTGACCTCAGGTGATCTGCCTGCCTTGGCCTCCCAAAGTGCTGGGATTACAGGCATGAGCCACCATGCCTGGCCTTTTAACATTAAGCAACTTGATCACGGTATGCTACAGAATCATAACGACGCCTCAATTCATGAACATTCTGTGAAGAAAACTTCTCAATGAAATTAATAATGTTGTCACCATTAAAAAATATCTTCCTACATCACACAGACAGTGACTCTGATGCATAACCAGGCGGACAGAAGCCTGAAGGTGACCAAACTGTGCCGTCTGCTGATTTCTTCAAGGATTTTGGTTTTTATGAATGTCCTGAGCCGGGAGATGGCCAGTACGGACACTACGCAGTTCCGTGTTCGATGATTTTATGCCATCTTGGGCTTAAACTGTCTCGGCTGGGAGGAAGGCTGGGGCAGGCAGAGGAGGAGCAGCGTGGGAATCCCTGGCAGCGGGAATGTTCTGCTTTCTTGACTCGGCGTCGTGACCATGGGCTTGCGGGCCAGAAAGACCTGAGTTTGAATCCCTCCTCTGAGACGTACTATGGGGCCGCGGGTAAGGAGTGTAACTGCAGGAACTGTTTTCTCATTTGCACAGTGGAGATTCTGATACTCACTGTAGTGACTATGAGACTTAAGGCAGTGGGGCGTAAAACCATTTGTGCACTACTTATACGCAGTTCGTGTTCAAGGCGGCTTCCTGTCTTCATCTTCTCCAAAAAGATATCGACACTCTGCATCCTGGCATTCGACACTGTTTGGGAAGCTTTTTGTGTGTGTGTGAGACATTATCTCATTCTGTCACCCAGGCTGGAGTGCAGTGGTGCGATCACAGCTCACTGCTTTCTCTGTCTCCTGGGCTCAGTGGATCCTCCCTCCTCAGCCTCCCGAGTAGCTGGAATTACAGGTGTGTAATTGCCACGCCTGTAATATCCAGCTAAATTTTTTTTATTTTTTATAGAAACAGGATCCCACTATGTTGCCCAGGCTGGCCTTGAACTCCTGGGCTCAAGTGATCTTCCTGCCCCACCCTCCCAAAGTGCTGGAATTAGACGCATGAGCCACCACACCTGGCCTGGGAAGCTCTTAATTTGGAGTCATAGATGGTCTTTCCTGACACTCACTTGGATGGTTCCCAAATACTATGGTGCAGACAGAAACAGCCGGCCATAGGAAATCCCACGGGCTCCAGAATCCCTCTCTTTCATACACCCCGCTGAGGAGGTGTGGGGGCGGCTAGAGAACCCATTTGTTGAGTGACCCAGGTGATTCTGATGCGTAACCAGGTGAGGGGATGCCTCCCTCCACTAGCAGCGTCCTAACGATAAAGCAGGTCCTTGATAGCACATCACAGAAGCCTGGGGCGTTTCAGCAGGGGCTGTCTCCCAGACACGCAAACCCACTGTGTTTAGATCCCCCGGGGCTTTAACTTCTCTCCAGCTGAACGCTCTGATGCCTACTGGCCCCGAGCTTCCCACGACGGGAGGCTGCGGTGCCTGGTTCACCACACCTCTCTCCAGGTCCTGCCTCCCACCTCTAGCCCTGAAGCCATTAGCTCTGGCCTGGCACCTGCAGACTCTGGCTCAAGGAGAGGCAATGTGGTGCAGTGGCTAGGGGCGTGTGTGTGAGATCCAGACTTGAGTTGTCTTATAAAGCAGCCGCCAGCCGTTTGAGTTACTTTATAACTCAAATCCAAATTCAGCAGTTAAAAACCCAGTGCCTCAGTCTCACTAGTGAGAAGGAGAAACAAGGGCAGCCCTGGCCTCTGGAAGCTGACCTGGGCCTCACTTGGGAGTCCTGTTCTCCTGTTTAGTCCCCACTCAGACGAGGCCTCTCTGAAACCACAATGAAATGAGACAGATCGAGGACGCATGTGATTTTGCCCTTGCCCTTTGAAGGCATCGAATCTGGAGTGAGCTCCCGACTCCTCAAACCCTCCTCAAAGTCAGCCAAAGACCACATCCTAGAATAGGTCCTCTCTGACACCCCCTTCCTGTGACACCCTGTAGTTCCACATGGTACGTGTTCTCCCTCACTGCAGCCAATAATAACCCAGCTTGTTCAGCTGCAAGTGCATTCCTGGGAGGACTGGCATGACTGGGAGGACATTGACTAGCGACACTTCAAGGGCTCAGTGGTCACATGTGGCCAGGGGCTACCACATTGGACAGCACACCCAGAACCATTCCACCACTGTAGAAAGTTCTGTTGAGCAGCACTGGTCTACACTATCTGACTCCCAATCCTGACTGCAGTTAAGCAGCTGTGTGAACATGGACACCTCCTGTAACCATTCTGAGCTTTGGTTTCCTCGTCTGTAAGATGGGAGTTGTCATGAGGATTAAATGAGGCAACACATGTTAAGCCCCTAACCTTATGCCTAGTGTGGTAGTTTTTAAATATATTCTTACATTCTTTGATTATCCTCCCTTTAAGAGGTGGAATTTAATTTTTCTTTTCTTGAAGGTGGGCTGAACTTAGTGACTCCTTTCTAATTAATGAAATATTGCAGATGTAACGATGCCACTTGCAAAACCAGGTCATAAAAAAACAGGTGGCTTCTTCCTTGAGTTCTTCTTCATGTGCTCGGGGGAAGTCGGCTGCCATGTTGTGAGGACGCTCAAGCAGCCCTATGGGGAGGGCCACATGGTGATGAACAAAGACCCCCAACCGACAGCAAAGTGAGGGAGCCACTGTGGATGCGGATTCTTCTGCCCCTGTTCAACCTGTAGAGACGGTGGCCCTGGCTGACAGCTGGACTGCAACCTCACAAAAGACTGAGCCACAATCACCCAGTAAAGCCGAGCTCAGATTCCCAAGACCTCAGAAACGTTATGAAATAACCAATGTTTCTTATTTTAAGCCGCTAAGTTTTGGGGTAATTTGTTAAACAGCAGTAGGTAACTAATATACATGGCGTATGGGTGGTGCTTAGTTCACGTGAGCCATGCTAGCCAATGGTCCATGGAGCTGGCCTACAGGGAAGGAATTCAGATCAGCTCACATAGGCAGCAGGTCTGCCGAGTTGTTCTCCGCATTACAAATGGAAAACTGACCTCTGGTCTTTGAAATCAATCTGTGAGTGTGGTCAGTGGGGTCACTCCAGAGATGAGCCACTGGACTCAAAGCAACAGCCAGGAAATGAGTGGGAGCTGACACGTTGGGGTTCCGGGTATCCATGGCCTAGGACAGCTCTCAGGTACAGCCTACCAGGGAGCACCTTGTGAGCCAGAGAGGGCCTTTCCAGCAGAACCTACGGGTTGCCTGGCATCCACACTGTAGCCCTGAGCCTGTTGCAGGCTGCCCAGGGACCCACGGGTGAATTCCCACTTTTCCAGGAGAGGAGCTATGAGGTTGGAAAGGCAGTGGGAAGCCCAGCACGCCCCAGCCTTGGCACCAGCCCTTCCTTAGTTCCGCCCTCCCCTGTCCCCACCAGAGCCACAGGCTGCATCACCAAGGTGAACTCTTCTTGCTTCCTGGGAACACCACAGTGTCCCCCTGGGAACGTGCAATGTCCCTGGCAGGAAGGACAGTCAGAGACAGCATGCGCCACCCACACCACTCACAGACTCCCATCCCCAGACACCCCTCTCTGCACAAAGGGGCTAGAACCCCAGAGAGAAGAAGGGGGCAACCCAAAGCAAGATGGCAACCCGGGACCACACGGCCCTTCAGCGTGTGACTCAGGAACACGGCAAATTCGTCCCAGAACTGAATGTGCACATCCCTGGTTCTCTCTCCAAGTCCCACAGCCAGGGAAGGGAGGGTGACCCTGCCAGCAAGCGCTTAACAAGTTGACCTGAAATGCCCCATTCCTAGCTCCCCAGACCTCAGGGCCCCCAGAGGGAGTGAGGCGGGGACACCCAGAACCCTCACAAGGAAGCTGGTTGAATGTTGAACTCTGCACTCGAATGAAGAGGCATGTCATCCCCCCACCCCTCTTGATGGCACAGTCTAGAGCCCTCTACCATACTCCGCTGGGGCCTCTCCATCTGATACCTAATGGCTATGAAGAACAGGGGACTCCCTCTTTTTTGAATAAGTGGAAGTAAGCCGTCTACACTGGGTTAACAATATGCATTTATGATATAAAATTGCCAGCGGCTTCTACATTTTCACACACGTTTGTTAATGAAAAGTAACCCAGGGTCAGGTTATTATGTACATATCTGCTGTGGAGGGGTGGAGGTGAAACCCCCCCATAATGAAGTGTCTCCATGCAGCTCTCAGGAGCGCTAATGAATATTGGATCTGGTCATTTGCCTGGCACTCAGGCCTTGCTTTACCAAACAGAGGGATAGGAAGGACATTTGAGCTCAAATGAGTCACTTCTCCCTTGATTTCCACGTGACCCCAGTGAATTCCAGTTCTCCCACCTCCTCCCTCCCCATGCCACCATGCTCAGGTGTTCCTGAGCCCACAGAGGCAAGAGACGAGGGACATTGGCTGTAGAAGCTTCTGGCTGTTTATAGTTTGCAGCAATCACAAAAAACCACCTCGTTTCCAGGCCCTCCCTGCCTTGCTGCCTCTGGCTCAGAAACCATCAACCTGCACCTCCCCGAGAAAATAAGATGAGTGAAGGATAGAGTGGTATCCTGGAGTCCCACTCAGGGTGGGAGGCGTTAACCACATGGTGGGGGACAGAGGTTCTGCCGTTGACCCAAGGAGGGGCAGCCAGCCTCTTGGTATCTGCAAACAGGGGTAGTGGACTGGACCAGGCTGCAGGAGAGGCCAGGAGAGGCTGAGCAGCAGAGACCACCCTGTCAGGAAGGCAGGCCAATTGCACACGTGGGGTTCCCAGCACCTCGCCGCAGGCTGTAGGGAAGAGTCTACCTTGTATTTTTCCAGTGCCCAAGCTGAAGGCTCCAGCCAATGCCATCGAAGGCAGGAGGCAGCTGGTCCCAGCAGGCTCAGTCTTCCTGACGGTGGAAGATCTGCCTGCCCTCCCTCCCATCGTCTGTGCAAAGCTCATTTAGGGCTCTGAGTAATGGAGTGTTGCCACTGGGGTGTCTCTACAAACCAGATACTACATCTCCCAAGACTTCCCTGGGTAAATAAAAGCTAAATATAAAGAATGTGCCTGTGTCACACTCCAGCTCTGCCTTTGACTAGAAGCAACGTGCTGAAATGGTTGATTAAAAATAAATAAAATTAGGCTTTTCTAGTTCCTCCCAGCATAGGGGCAGGGCTTCTCCCACTGAGCCACTGAGATAAAGCTGCCCAGCCTGCAGCAGGAGTTCCTGGGGTCCCGGCCGTGCATGGGTTATGGCTGGTTTTACGGCCACTGTATGATTTACACCCACCTGCAGGCATGTAGCAGACAGATACATTTTTAAGCAGTAATTGTCATGTATATGGGTCCTTGAGTGTCTGGAGAAATGTCTCTCTAGAGGAAGGCTGGTGTTCCGTCTCTCCCATCAGGAGCAGAATGGTGAGGAGCAGGTGACTGGGGATGAATTGCAGGGGCTCCCCCTGGGGACCAGGGGAGCCAGTGAGCCCAGCCTGGCCTTCCTTTGCCCTTCTTGGAAATGCTGACAAACACCAACGCTGGAAACTGCTGCTGTCACCCCCTTCCCAGAAGGCACCCCCGACAACAGGAAGACCCCACCCCCCAACATACTCCATTATCCCAGGCTCTGGGTTTGGGCAGGGAAGGGCAGGGCTGGCACCTCACCTTTTCATGCTGCCCTCAGTGCTGGGGTTCCATCGCTCAGGTGGCTGAACCCACCAACAGGATGTAGGCAACCAAAGGAAGCAGCTTGGTCCTTTTTTTTTTTTTTTTTTTTTGAGATGGAGTTTCATTCTTTTTGCCCAGGCTAGAGTGCGGTGGTGTGATCTCAGCTCACTGCAACCTCCACCTCCTGGGTTCAAGTGATTCTCCTGCCTCAGCCTCCCCAGCAGCTGGGATTACAGGTGCCCACCACCTCGCCCAGTTGACTTTTGTATTTTTAGTAGAGACGGGGTTTTGCCATGTTGGCCAGGCTGGTCTCGAACTCCTGACCTCAGGTACTCCACCCGCCTCAGCCTCCCAAAGTGCTGGGATTACAGGCGTGAACTACTGCACCTGGCCACAGCTTGGTTCTTATAGATGACAATACTGTGATGATACAGGGATCCTGATGACACCCATGGCTGACATCACAGCCAACTCACTATACCCGGTCCTTGCCATGCATGGCCATGTGTGACCTTCACAAGCGCTCCAAAAGCAGCCTCTGTGGGTGCATCTGCTTCAAGCATGCTTTGGAGAGGTGGAGGACTTGCCTGGAGCCCCATGGCCAGTGACCGGAGATGGGGCATTCGGACCCACTTCTGTCTCACATCAAGCCTGTGCTTAAATCCAACCAAACAGAAGCTCCAAGAAAGGAGGAACCCCTCCCATGTGGCAGGTTTGCTGTGCATTCAGCAGACACTCAATAAATGCTCACTGACGGAGATGTTTACTATGCATTGTATGTGTAGGTTTTATCAGTTTATAGCTTGCTTTCCACTTCTAGATGACGTAATGAATTATCTACTGTTTCCTTTCAACTTTGTGGCTGCTGCTCTTGGCTCCGTTGCCTCTTGTTCCTGAGAAGAGAAGGTCTGGCTTCTCCCCTATGAGAAGCTGTGTGAGCTCGCACAGGTCACTTCTCCACGCTAGGTCTCAGCGAGTAGGACAAAGGGATTGAGTTGTTCTAAGTGAAAGGGGTCAGCCACAAAAGGCCACATATTGCATGATTCCATTTATATGAAATGTCCAGAATGGGTGAATCCATAGACAGAAAGCAGATTGGTGGCTGCCAGGGCCTGGGGATGGGGCATGGGGCATGGGGAGTGACTGCCAATGGGTATACAGTTTCCATGTGGGGCAATGCAATTGATCTGGAACTAGACAGAGGTGTGGTTGCACGACACTGTGTCTGTATTCAATAACACCGACTGTCACAACGCTGTGACTGTGTTCAACACTGTGACTGTCACAGCACTGTGATGGTGTTCAATAACACTGTGACTGTCACAACAGCATGACTGCATTCAACAACACTGTGACTGTCACAATACTGTGACTATGTTCAACAGCACTGTGGCTGTCACAACACTGTGACTATATTCAACAGCACTGTGGCTGTCACAACATTGTGACTGTGTTCAACTACACAGTGACTGTCACAGGACCGTGATGGTGTTCAACAACATTGTGACTGTCACAACACTGTGACTGTGTTCAACACTGACTGTTACAGCACCATAAGAGTGTTCAGTAACACTGTGAGACTGTCACAGCACTGTGACTGCATTCAACAACACCATGACTGTCAAAGCACTGTGACTGCATTCAATGACACTGTGACTGTCACAACACCATGACTACATTCAACAGCACTGTGACTGTCACAACACCGTGACTACACTCAACAGCACTGTGACTGTCACAGCACTGTGACTGTGTTCAACTACACTGTGACTGTCACAACATTGTGACTGTGTTCAACTACACAGTGACTGTCACAGGACCGTGATGGTGTTCAACAACATTGTGACTGTCACAACACTGTGACTGTGTTGAACACTGACTGTCACAGCACCATGAGAGTGTTCAGTAACACTGTGAGACTGTCACAGCACTGTGACTGCATTCAACAACACTGTGATTGTCACAGCACCATAACTGCATTCAATAACACTGTGACTGTCACAACACCATGACTGTGTTCAACAGCACTGTGACTGTAACAACGTGACTGCACTCAACAGCACTGTGACTGTCACAACACTGTGACTGTGTTCAACTCTGACTGTGACTGTGTTCCACAATATTGTGACCATCACAACACCGTGACCATCACAACACCATGACTGCATTCCACAACACTGTGACTGTCACAACACCATGATTGCATTCAACAGCACCATGACTGTGTTCCACAGCACCATGACTGCGTTCCACAACACTGTGACTGTGTTCAACAATGCTGTGACTGTCACAACACCGTGACTGTGTTCCACAAAACTATCACAACACTGTGACTGTGTTCAACAGCACCATGACTGTCACAACACTGTGACTGTGCTCAACAGCACCATGACTGTCACAACACTGTGACTGTGTTCAACAGCACTGTGACTGTGTTCAACAACACTGTGACTGTCACAACACTGTGACTGTGTTCAATGCCACCAAATTGTTGACTTTTAAAATGATTCATTTTATGTTATGTAAATTTTACCTTCATATAAGAAAAAAAGGGATGAGACAGTCCCCGAACCCCTTCCAGGTGTCAAATTTTGTGGATTATCATCTCCTGTGATCCCATCACTGTACTTCTCCCTTGGCCAGACGTCTGGAGACACCTAGACACCCAAATGGTCCCTAGTATTGAAAGAACTCACCACAGTGCCTCAATTAATGGAGAAGAGGGGCTCCTTTGTGGCCAGAACCTCAAGGTAAACCCCACACAGGAGGAACACGTGTTCCAGAATGCCAGAGAAGAGTGGGCAGTGATGTAGGGGCATTGTGAAATGGCTGCATGGAGAGTGCAGGATCCACCAAGAAGCCGGCGGCGCCCATGGAGGAGACAGCCCTGGGTCAGGGCTGGGGAGCCTAGCGGGCAGGTGCTGTCTGGGGATGGGGTAGGGACCGGGGAGCCCCAAGCAGGGGGTGGGGATCAAGGTGGAGACCACAGAGGATATTCAAACTGGTCAAAAACCCAGACAAATCTGCACATCCCAAATATCCTGTTTCTTCCTATCATGCCCCAGGGTGCCGTATGGAAAAGCATGACATTTTCCTTAAAAGGTTAGGGCTCCATCCCTAAGCATCCCTAATTCCTCTCAATGACCCATCCGTGTATTAGGACACACTTCCTGGATCTACATTTATATAGTGTAATGTGTCCAGAGACGTTTCCTGGGGAACCCGTGGTAATTTTTTGCTGAGACCTGCAGAGGTGAGGCACGTGTCCCTCACAAGCCCCCATCTCCCTTGACAGCTGTTCCATGGGCGTGTGGGTGAGGACACCCTGCTTCCTCCCAACCTTCCTTCCAAATGTGTCTAGGGCCAGGATGCAGTCAGCAGACTCCTACACAGGCCAGGGCCCTGGAGCCCTCCCAACGAGGACAGAGCCCTGTGTGGGCCTGGGGGTGATTATGGAGCTGCCTTTTGGCCAGGGGCACAAGGACACAGAGCCCTGCTTTAGGCCCCAGCCTCGATCTAGGCCTTATGAGTCTCTCTACCCAGTTCTCTTTATTCTCCCTTCATTTTTAGAAATGAGGACACCAGCCTGGCTTCTGCTCTGCTAAGAGGAATGAGGAGAACAGAGTTTTTGTCCTGCTTGGACAGGAGTCTAAAAAAGCGAGTCCCCTGTGGGCAAACCCCCGAGGGAAGGTGACTCGCCCTGCCCACACCAGCCCCCCACGCAGCCTCAGATGCAGCTGCACTGTGGTTTCTGTTGGTATGGGAGAAAACATTGATAATCCTTTTCTTCTGCAATGAGAGCAACCCATGTAATGTGGAGAAATTAGAAGTTACAGATAACATGAAGAAAATGTAAATCCCAGCCGGGTGCAGTGGCTCTTACCTGTAACCCCAGCACTTTGGGAGGCCAAGGCAGGTGGATCACTTGAGGTCAGGAGTTTGGGACTAGCCTGGTCAACATGGTGAAACCCTGTCTGTACTAAAAATACAAAAATTAGCCAGGCAGGGTGTCACACACCTGTAGTCCCAGCTACCTGGGAGGCTGAGGCAGGAGAATCGCTTGAACTTGGGAGGTGGAGTTTGCAGGGAGCCGAGATCACACCGCTGCACTCCAGCCTGAGTGACAGAGCGAGACTCCATCTCAAAAAAAAAAAAAAAAAAAAAAGTAAATCCCTCTTATCCCACCCAGAAGTGTGTCCCTTAACACTTTGGAAAACATCTTTAGAGAAAAACGCAGGGCCAGCTTCATGCACGTGGACGTGGGCACAGCTGGGCTCGGCGCTCAGAGCAGCCCGAGTTGGGTTTAATGTTTTGCTATCACCGTCTTGAAATTTTCCATTTTATTTTTTTAGAAACAGGGTCTCACTATGTTGCCCAGGCTGGACTCCTCAAACTCCTGGACTCGAGCCTCAGCTGGAGCTGGGACTACAGGGACGAATCACTGTGCTCTGCTCCTAAAATTCTTAACCACTTTTGAACAAGGGAACCTACATTTTCATTTTGCTCTTGGCCCCCAAAAATTATGTAGCTAGTCCTGGATACGAGTTTTTAACGTCAAAATTGAGATTATATGGTGTTTGTACTATTTTAACAAGTTTATTTAAGACTAACCCCTTCAAGTAACATATAAATGGTTTTCAAAAAATCCAATGGTATAAGAAGTCCATGAGACTGTAAGCACCCAGTGCCTGAGAACTGCCCCTCGTGGCTCCTGGCTCAACATCTGGCACACGGCAGGGGAAATGGTCAAACAAGTGAGTGAAGAACAGATCCTAGAGTGCTGGAGGGGCCTGTGAGATTAGCTAAGCCCCATGGTTTTCAAACTCTGTTCCAAAAACCCATGCCGGGAGGGGATGGGGGCAGGACAGGAGCTGGGGGTGCTGGAAGGGTTGTGGGAAGAGAAGGTGTCAGTCTCCCCCGCTGCAATCAGAGAAGCTTTGTTTTTATCTATTCTATATAGTGGAGTCTCAAGCAAGATTCAATTGGGTAAAAGAGTTCCACTGCAAAGGAACAACCACAGCAATCCGGCTCATCGTTTGCTTTTGTAAATAAAGATTTTTTGGAACAAAGCCACACTCATTCATGTACAGATTGTCTCCAGCTGATTTGCTGTGAAGTGGAAGAGGTGAGGTTGCCACAGAGATTTCCTGGCTGAAGTATTTATTATCTTACTTTACAGAAAAAGCTTGCCGACCCCTGATCTAGTCAAATTCTTCCATTTTATAGGCAAGTAAACTGAGGCCTAGAGACGTGGTCAAGGTCATAAGTTAACACAACAGGAAACAGGGAATAAAACTCCAGTCCAGGGAATTCTTGCGCATGGAGAATTGCAACAGCCACCCCCTACCCCACAGCTTGCCTCCAGGAAACAGCAAACCAGAAAACCTAGTTGCTATCTTTTCCAAAAATGGCTACAGAGGGAGAATGTTGGGGTATGGCTCAGTGCCTGCTTCTCTCTGCAGTTCTTCAACTTTGGCTCATTGCATCCTCTCTGCTGACCATGGACAGGACAAAGTGCCATCTTCCATGGCTTTGAGGACAGTACAGAAAAGAAAGTGGAGACAGACACAGCAATTTGTAAACAATCGGCCAGCCACTTCCCTCTCCCCACCCTCTTCTCTTTTACATGGAAGTATCCCCAGTCTCTTGGGCTTGGAAATTGGATCTGCCAGGAGCCCTGCGGTAAGCCCAGGTGAGCAGGGCTCAGGCGCCATCAATAATGAGCAGAGAACAGATTTGCTGATGATGGAGAGACCTTCAGAGGAACGAAACAACCACAGCAAACAGGAACCCACGCATGCCCCGAGATACTGATGAGCAGACTAAGTGGAGTGGACACGTCATTAACACCAGCCCAGCAAAATAATTGCATGCAAAGGGAGCCCGTCAGCAAAAAGAAAAACAGATAAGAGCCTTGCAGTAATCGAATGGTGTGAGAAGTCCCCGAGACTGTAAGCACCCAGTGCCTGAGAACTGCCCCTCGTGGCTCCTGGCTCAGCATCTGGCACACGGCAGGGGAAATGGTCAAACAAGTGAATGAAGAACAGATCCCAGGGTGCTGGAGGGGCCTGTGAGATTAGCTAAGCCCCATGGTTTTCAAACTCTGTTCAAATAACCCATGCCGGGAGGAGCTGGGGGTGCTGGAGGGGTTGTGGGGAGAGAAGGTGCCACCAGAGAAGTGTGCATTTAAGGAGAGGTGTGGATTTCCGAAGTCTGCAGGTGTCTGTGCACACAGACCTGGGCAGACCCAAGAGAAACGATAGGATGTGCTGAGGATTCCACCCCAGTGAGCGAGCACATAGCCCCACTTGGGGAAAGAGAATGCTTGTTGTTCATTCCAAAGGGCCATCCTGAGCCTGAAACCCTGACCTCCTCTGAGTTTGTCCTAGACAATGATGCCCTAGCGAAGCCCAATAGTATCAGAGAAAGACTATGGGCTTGAGGGTGAACAGACCTCTGTGGTTTTGGACCAGTCACTAAACCTCTCTGAGCATCTGTGTTCTCATCTGTAGGATGTATTTACCTCAAAGTGTTGTGCGAGCAAGTAATTGTCTTGGGCATTGGCTGAAAGGAGTGAAAAGCTTCAGCTCAGGTTGAAAGGGGGAATCTCCATCCAGCTATACTCATTATATAACCTTTTTTATAACCTGCTCTGAGGGAGCTCATCTTCTCATTGTCCATCCATTGCTGAAATCTGCTTTCTTCTATTGCCGGTTCAGTCTGCCGCCTACAGGGACATTTTCTGCATCAAAGACGAGACACACCTGGCCCTCTCAGTGTCACGCCCAGAGGAGCAGGCAGGACGCCCTTCTGTGTCCCCACTTACTTCCTCACCTAGAGTCTGCAGTGGGCCTGGGGGAGGGTCCCTCCCTCTCTCTCATGCTGTTGCCCTCTCCAGAAATGCCTTTCCCTCCTCTCTCTGGCCAAAAACATAAGAACCCAGCATATGTGCCACCTGCTCTGGTGAAGCCTTCTCCACGGTCCATCATCCCAAAAGGTGGACAGGATTCCTCAGCCTCCTCCCACTTGCTGCAGGCTGGCCGTATGCATTAAAGTGATGGGAGCAAGAACGCAATCTCTGTGAGGGCAAAGACTATTGTCCACTCATCATTATTAGCCCAGCACCCAGCACAGCCCTAACACATGACCAATACTCAGTAAATATTTGTGGCATGCATGTATGCATGGATGGATGAATGTACAGATGGGCAGATGGAGGGATGTATGGATGTGCAGATGCAAACTTAGATGGATGGGTGCATGGATGGATGAGTAGATGGAAAGTTGGATGGATGGATGGGTGGATGAATGGATGGATGGATAGATAGATGGATGGGCAGAAGGAAGGATGGACGGATGGACGGATGGACGGACAGACGGATGGATGGATGGATGGATAGATGGATGGACGGAAGGAAGGAAGGATGGACGGATGGATGGAGGGATGGATGGATAGATGGATGGACGGAAGGAAGGAAGGACGGACGGATGGACGGATGGACGGACGGATGGATGGATGGATGGATGGATAGATGGATGGACGGAAGGAAGGAAGGATGGACGGATGGATGGATGGATGGATGGATAGATGGATGGACGGAAGGAAGGAAGGACGGACGGATGGACGGACGGACGGACGGACGGATGGATGGATGGATGGATGGATGGATAGATGGATGGACGGAAGGAAGGAAGGATGGATGGATGGATGGATGGATGGATGGATGGATGGATGGATGGATGGATAGATGGATGGACGGAAGGAAGGAAGGACGGACGGATGGATGAATGGATGGATGGATAGATGGATGGACGGAAGGAAGGAAGGACAGACGGATGGATGGATGGATGGATGTGCAAATGGGAAATTAGATGGATGGATGGATAGAAAGACGGATAGATGGGTGGGTGGGTGGATACATAAGTGGCTGGATGGGTGGATGACAGCACCCACTAGAGACAGCTAATTCCTGGCTTTGTCAGCCTAGTATCAGCAAATGGGAGCAGATAATTCCAGCCCAAGGAGGCCCTGAGAACATGTGGGGACCTCTCCCTCCACAGCATCTCTGTTTCCACGCAGTGTTTCCCACTTCAGCCCTGGAGACCGTGGAAATTGACTTGACAACAGCCCAGAGGGAGCTTCTGTCTTTAGGCTGCAGCTTTCAGAATCATTCTCCCATCATCAGAGCCTGCAAATAAAATAGTAACTATGCCTGGCAACCTCAGAGGATCAAAGGCAGCAAAAGAAAAGCACAATCAAATTACCCCGGATGGCAGCAGCTCCAAGAAGACACATGTCTTAAGAAACGGAAAGCAGAAAAGCCTGGAGCGGGGCTCCCCACCCCTTCTCTCCCACCAGAGAGCCTGGAGCGGGGCTCCCCACCCCTTCTCTCCCACCAGAGAGCCTGGAGCGGGGCTCCCCACCCCTTCTCTCCCACCAGAGAGCCTGGAGCGGGGCTCCCCACCCCTTCTCTCCCACCAGTTGCTCAAGGTTCAGAGCAAAGGTTGCAAAGTGCCGGGTAAGGAAGGAGAAGCCAGCCCACAAACAGTTTTGTTTGGCCTATATCATGCTTTTTAATTTTAAAATTTGGATTCTAACATTTAAAAATCAAGCTTTCACATACAAATCTGCATGTCTGGCTCCTCTAGAGAAAGTGGGTACTCTGCAGCCTCCCTCTTCCACGTGGCAGCGGTCCCCAGACTGAGCAGTCGCTGCCCTGCTGCATGGAGGCATTCTCCAGGTGAGCCCAGGCCCACCCACCTGTGCCTGCCAGGCCCCTGAAGGTGGGTGAGTGTGCCACACTTCTGTTCGTGGAGGATCCTGACTCCCCCAAAGTGCACTCGAATGTCCTTGGTTAGGAGCACTCTTCCTGGTCTTCCACAGGATGGAGCCAACATGATTGTCTCTCTTTCGTCCCTCTCATTCATTTGTATTTCCCAGGATCCCCCAGGCCAGTCCATCATCTCTTGGACTCATCTATCTAGAGGAAAGAGGCCAGTGGGGGCAACTGAGGCTCATCCCTGGCTGGTTCTCTGCTTTCAAAATCTGCTGTTGTTGAGTCCAGGGTTATATGGGGCCAAGTTGTGCCTCTCTCAAGTTTAAGGAACAAAAGGGAAATGTAACAAGGGCTTCACCCAGCCACTACCTATTCCAGAAGGAGGATCAGGATCCCCTGTTGTTCCCCCAACACGGGCACTGTATTAGTCAGGGTTCTCCAGAGAAGCAGAACCAATAGGATAGATAGATAGATAGATAGATAGATAGATAGATAGATAGATAGATAGATAGATCGATAGACAGACAGACAGAGAGATAGATACAGATAGATAGACAGAGCCATAGATTAGAGATAGATAGATAGATAGATAGATAGATAGATAGATAGATAGATAAGAAGGCAGATAGACAAGAAGATAAATAGATAGATGATAGACAGACAGCTAGATAGGCAGACAGACAGACGGGCAGGCAAATGATAGATACATAGATAGAGGAATTGATAGATGGACAGATAGATGATGATAGATAGGCAGATAGAGAGATAGACACACAGATAGATGACAGATAGATTATAGGCAGATAGATAGACAAAGGGATAGATAGGCAGACAGGCAGGCAGGCAGGCAGATGACAGATAGATAGATAGATAGATAGATAGATAGATAGATAGATAGACTTCTTATGGAAATTGGCTCATGCAGTTATGGAGGCCGAGAGTTCCATGATCTGCCGTCTGTGAGCCTGAGAACCAAGAAAGCTGGCGGTGTGACTTAGTCCAGGTCCAAAGGCCCAAGACCCAGCGGTGGTGCTGGTGTAAGTTCTGGAGTCCAAAGGCCCAGGAACCAAAAGTGCCGATGTCCAAGGACAGGGAACAAATCGATGTCCCAGCTCAGGGACAGAGAGAGAATCCACCCTTCCATTTCCTTTTTGTTCCATCCAGGCCGGCGCAGAGTGGATGCTGCCCATCCACACTACTGCGGGCCGAACTGCTTTCTCCAGCCCAGCGGCCACCCTCACAGACACACCTGGAAAGCACGCTTGCCCTGCTGGGCACTCCTCAGCCGGGCCAAACAGACACATAAAACAAACTGTCGCCGCTGCCTTCCCTGCAACTCAAGCTGGAGACCCCCACCTCTGGGTTCTGTTCTTGGACCGCTGGTTGCTTGGAGGAGGGAGATAGAGAGAGAAGAGAGAAAATAGCAGGCTCTGTACCTGTTTGCACTTGGATAATGCAGTGGGCTGTGTGTGGAGAGAGGAGTGCCAGTCAGGGCTGTTTGTTCTAGGAATGGTTAATCCCTGTTCAAATTTATATCCTGAATCTTTAATGCAACTATGTCAATGAAGAGTCGGCGGCATTGCTCCACACCGCTGGGTCTGACTTGCAGAGTACTTAACTCAAGCGTGAGGAGTTCCGAAGGTCCTCAAACACACTGGGATCCCACCCTCTTCCCATACACCCTCACACTTTCAGGAACCCTGGAGGGCTGGCCCGGGGGAGGGAGACAGATCAGAGCAAGGCAGGGCCGGATCTTTTAAGTGGTGATGCTGACCGGCATCTGCCTCCTGTTCACTGAGTAGAGAAATCACACTACCTAGCTCCGTGTGAGGACCTTGCTTTGTTTCAGTTTGCAAGTATTAATTTTAAAAATTAGTTCTGGTGTTGGCCAGGAGTTGAGTAATCGCAAGAAGCCAACTGAGAGCAGTATAGATTGTAACCAGCTACACGCTAAGTGAAGAGGGGTGCGGCCGCCTGAGCTCTGGGCAGAGGCGGGAGAGCCAGGAGAAGCCGGCAGCCAAGGGCTCCTGAGTGGGACTCTCCCCTCTAACTGGAGAGGAACCTCCACAGGTCCCCACAGTGTGCTCTGGTGAAGGTGCCATGGACAGGTCTCCAGTGAAATGGCCCTGATTTGGAGTGTGTGCCAGTTCCCAGGTGTAAACGCTCCCTTGGGGCTCATTCCCCAGCTGTCGAGGTGAGTTCACACACCTGCGGGACGCCTGCCGCACACCACCAAACCAGCAAGCTTTTATGTTCCTCTGAAGTTTTATTCTCTTTTCTGCTGAGCCGCAAGCAGGAGAAACAGAAAACTTGGAAGGAAAAGCAGGGTCCTTCACCAGAGGAACAAGAAGCAAACAGCAAAAACCTCTGCCTGTAAGTGAAAGGGCTAGAGGGCTGGCCAGAGGCCACCTGCAGGGACAAAACCACCTGGGAGCCCCCGACATCTCCCCGACAAGTCCAGGCTGGCCCCAGTCAGGGGCAGCAGGGCTGGTGCTGGGCAGGGTCGCAGCTCAGATGGGAGTGGGCCCATGGCACAGGGAGCCATTCCTAAGGGAAGATCCCGAAGCTGGTGTCTTGACAGAAGAACAGTGGGAGCTGTTTCCTCATCTGTAAAATGGGATGATAGCACATCCCCTTCAGAAGACTATCATAAGAATTAAATGAGCAGGTGCCTTGAAGTGCCTGGCAGGACCCCTGGCGCATAGTATGAGCTCATTCAACAGGGACCCAGTGATACAGATGCCATCGGTGTGTGGTGGGAAGGCCAGCTTAGGGGTAACTAGAAGTGGACGGGACCTGTCTATCCCGTGGGCCCGGGGAGGGGAGGCACACACCACAGCTGTGGGCATCTGCTCGGTGGCTGAAGAGTTGATCTCCAGCAAGGACAGGCAGGAAATCAGGGGATCTTTGCGAAGCTGGGAGCATGGCCTGAGCCTTGGAGGATAGGAGGACTGAGACCAGCAAACCCACAGCAGCACATGGGAAGGGATGTCTAGAAAAGCAAAACGCAGAGAGGATGCACTGGACTCTTTCTCATTCACTGCCTCTCCACAGGGTGCTCTGAGGCAGTGACAGCTGGGCTTCATGGAGTCTTGACCACTTACCAGACCAGTGTTTCCCAGACGAATTCCCTGGAATACAGCAGCCTTTAGGTTAATAGGTGTCACCAAAACAGGTTCCACGACTAAAGCCAGCCTACCTCTGGCCACAGCTTCCCTGAGAGCACCCCAGCCCTTCTGAGCCTCAGCCGAGGGACCGGGGCTGCCTAAATAACGGGTGCGAGTGAACAAATGGCCTTCTCAGATCTCACTCTTAAATTTTAAGCGGGGTCTCGGTGGCCTTGCCCAAAGGAATAAAGAACTGGCAATTTCAGGCAGGCTGAATCTCTGTGGCAGGGACCTACTGAAGGCGGAGTATCTCCAGTCTCCTCAAATTAGAACACGCTAGTGAGTGGTCATGTCGCCCACGCCGAAGACGTGTTCCCTCTCTCTCTCTCCCTCCCCCGTCTTCCTCTTTTTCACTCCCTCTCTCTCTCTTTCTCCCCTCTTCTTTCTCATCCTTACCCTCTCTCCTTCTCTCCCTTCTCCTCCTTCTTTCCTTTCCCCAGGTCCTGGAACCGAGGAATCCCTAGAGCTGAGCAGTCCCCGACTGACAGCTGACTTGGTGATGTGGGTGGAGACTGCAGCAGGACGGGCTGGATGAGGCGCTGACGGCAATGGGCCTGCCGGTTGCATTGGGTTGGTTGATGCCCAGATTGGCAGGATCACCCGTGAACCTGGATGGGTGGATCCCTGGGCGCCCACTTCTCTGAGGGAGGGCTGGACGCCTTCTCCTTTGTGGGATCAGGGCAGTGGTCTTCCCAGCCCCAGGGTTCTCGGGCCCATGGTGGCCTCTCCCGGTCTGATTCTCACCTCACCTACTCACTGTGGGCCCCAGGCAGAGGCCCATGGAGAATTTCTTCTCACCTCTGACATAGACCCCGAAGGACTGAGGACGCCCCCCACTGCATCCTCTGGTGACACAGGGTGGGACGGCTTCCTCCAGCCCACCCCCGGCTGCAGCCGAGCCTCCAGAGCCTGCCCCAGTCCGCCAGGCTGCGTCCCCTGAGACCAGCCTTCAGCAAGCACGGGGCGGCTCAGCCCAGGCACCTCGTCAGCATGACTCAGTGCTAAATGATGGAATGAAATGGGCCTTCCCAAGGCCCAGCTGGAGGTGATGAGCTTCAGCAAGGAATTTGTTTTGCCTCAAACTGGGATGTTTAACCCCAGGACAGGGAAAAAAAAGAAAGAAATCCCTGCTCATTGCCTTCCCTGGTGATTCCGTTCTGCGTGTGGAGGGGCTGAGCTGCTGGGCTGTTTGCAGGGACAGTTGGATGGAGCCAGATTCCATGGTGGGAAATAGCATCTCTTGCAGTCACTTAAGACAGAGTGAGCCCTTAGCAAGGCAGAGGCTGGGGTCTTCCCCTGTCCAGACGCTCCCGGCATCTGGTGCCTCTGATGTCAGGAAGGGAGCCCGGCCCACCACAGTGGGACCCAAACCTCCGTCACGCTCCCTGTGGAGGCAGTGAGTGCAAGTCGGTTCTGGCTGGGACAAGGGAAGGTGGGACGACGCCCTGGTGAGATGCAAGCTGAGCCCTGGCTGCACCCCTTAGCAGCTGCATGACTGGCAGTAGGTTCCCCGACCTCCCCAGCCTGGGGTTCCTCATTGCAAAACAGGGTCCCAGACTCCAGGTCTGTTACAGGGGCTTCTCTTGGCACATGCCGGGTGCTTGTGGGGGGCCTCAAATGGAGTCAAGAGATGGAGAAAGACAGCTGGACTCTGGGGCAAGGCCAAGGTCAAGGGGTCAGGAGTTTCTTCTGAGGCTAAAGGGGACCCTAACAGGGCACAGGGAGATGGAGACGTCTGCTGAGCTGGGGACAGGACTGGGTGCCCTCTTAGGGGCCTGGGGAGACAGACGGCCTCCGCCTCAGGGCTGACATGGCACAACGCAGGCTTCACCTCCCTGGACCCACCCCAAGTGCTGACCCTCATATCTGAGGCTCTTTCTTCTTTGCACGTGGTCTGTCACTCAGGGTGCCTGAGGGCTGGCACAGGTAACCCCAAGGAGACCCTGGGGTCTGGCGATGTGGGTCCTGGTCCCACCTCTGCCTCTTCCTTGCAGTGGAATCTTGGGCACAAGATGCCCCCAGAATGGAATGGGACTAGGAGCGAGAATGGGGTGGGATGGGCAGTTTCCAGGGAGCTCCGGCCTGGGCAGCCCCACCCAACATACCCCAATCCCCAAGATTCAGGGTCTTCCCTCCTTGCAAACATCATTCTCCTCGCACGCTCGCAGGCTCATTACAGGCTAATCCCAACCCAGCCTTGGGCCTCAAGAGCAAAGGGAGGGCAGATAGGCTCCTGCTCAAGTCCTGGCTCCTGTGTGACCTCAGGCAAGTCACTTAACTTCTCTTAGCCTCCATGTCCTACCTCAAGGAAAGGGAATGATGAGCTCTACCTTCCAAGGCTGCTGTGGCAATGAAATGTCACATGTCATGTAGTTTTAAATAAGGTCACGTGTATAAAATGTGCGGGTGCTAGGAGCCACCCAGCACAGGCTGGTGCCTTTCCTGTTCCTGGACCTAACTCTGATCCCAGCCTGCTGAGTTCCTGGAGAACATTATTTCCTGGGCTGCAGGCCACCTGCCCATCCCAGGCCTGTCCAAGGTCCCCCAGGGCTTTGTTCTACCAGGTGACCCAAGGCATTCCCCTTCTTGCCCCCATCTCCCTGTTCCCAGGCCCTCCAGATGAGGCCACTGTCTGCCCTCAACCTGCCCACAGCAGCCGGGCCCCTCCTAGCCCGCCTTTGCAGGGCTGGGTCAGCCACTGTGTCTGAGCCTGCTGGAATCTCAGATCTCTCTCCCCTTATCCCGTGTGACCCAGGCTCCTCCCACCCATGGAATCTCCTCAGGTGTCTCCCGGTGTCTGTCCTCACCCCCTGCCTTGTGTAGGGTGGGAGGCTGAGTCCTGCCCAGGGCTTTAGACTTCTCATCCTGGAAGGCAGCCCTCTGACTGGGCCCTGACACCTGGGGCCACATCGGATTTTTCTTCATCTCCAGGGGCCACCCTGCCTCCCTCCCTTCCGTTTTCCTCTTCCCACCAGGATGCCCTGATCCCCCTGTCCAACCCAGAGTCTGGGCTGTCCCCAGCCAGTCCCAGCTACTGGTTCCCAGTCTTCACGGTCCCCACCCACTCTCCAGTAAAGGCCAGCTCTGCGCTTCTCCTCGCTCCTTGGTCTTGCCCTTCAGGCCCTCTTCTGACCAAGATTCTCCCAGCCTCCACCCCTCACCTGGGTGAGTGGCACCTCTGGCCTCACGGTTTGGGTGTCAGACTCTGGAGTCAGGTGCACAGACCTCAAAGCTTGCCTCTGGGCCACTGATGCGCTGAGTGGCCTTGGGCGGGTCCACCCTCCCTTGCAGATCTTCAGTTTCCAGATCTGGCAAAGCAGCAGTGATTATGCATTTGAGTCGAACAATGAGAGTTTGAATGGCAAGAGTTCCCTTATACTGGGGTTTTCTGCCTCTGCCACCCCTGAAACAGCAAGACCAACGGCTCCTCCTTCCCCTCCTCCTCCTCAATATGAAGACAAGGAGGATGAAGACCTTTATGATGATCCACTTCCATTTAATGAGTAGTAAATATACTTTCTCTTCCTTATGATTTTCTTTTCTTTTGTTTTTTGAGATGAAGTCTCACTCCAGTCATCCAGGCTGGAGTGCAGTGGCGCTATCTCATAACCTCCACCTCCCAGTTCAAGCGATTCTCCTGCCTCAGTCTCCCAGGTAGCTGGGATTACAGGCACAAGCCACCACGCCCAGCTAATTTTTGTATTTTTAGTAGAGATGGGCTTTTACCATGTTGGCCAGGCTGGTCTCGAACTCCTGACCTCAGGTGATCTCCCCCGCCTCGGCCTCCCAAAGTGCTGGAATTACAGGCATGAGCCACCGCGCCTGGCCTCCTTATGATTTTCTTAATACCATTTTCTTTTCTCTAGCTTATTTCATTGTAAGATTACGGCATATCATACATATAACATCCAAAATATGTGTATTAATTCTTGGTGCTATCAGTAAGGCTTCTGGTCAACAGGAGGCTCTTGGCACTTAGAGTTTTGAGGAGTCAAAAGTTATACATGTAGGTTCGGCGCTCCAATCCCCACATCGTCCAAGAGTCAACTGCACAACCTCACAGAGCTGTTGTGGGACTGAACAGGACAGCATACGTCCAGGGCCTTGCACACAGTGAGTTTAATCCACTGAGGTTGGACATGATAACCCCCAGGGTGGCAGACACAGCCCCCAAAATCCCGATACACAAATCTGTGTTTGGAGCCCTGCCACCTTTCTCCCGAGACACCAGCTGTTGGGCATCCTCTGCTTCTGATGGGCCCCGTCACACTCTGGTTTGTCGAATGCCAGCTTTTGCTGACTCTCCCGCTCGGGGACGGGGGACATCACACTTGGGTAGTCGGAGCAGATAAGGGGTTTGAAAGGGCACATGGTATTTGGGCCGTGGAGGAGGAAATGGGGCATTGGTGGGTGGGATGGCAGGGCTGCCAGCATCCGATCCAGAAGGTTGGGAGGAGGTTGCTGTGTGAATACACGCTCGGCCTCTCACACTGGCTGCCGCCGCGTTAGCCCCTTGTGCTTCAGGGAACAGCGCATCTGTGATGGATGAGACTTTAATTAAAGTAATGAGACATTTATAATAGTGGTTATCTCCAAAATTAGGCCTTTTAGCAATTATTCCTGGGGAATATTCCTCCGGTAGATAGCTTCCTTTTGAGAACAACTGTCGGGGGTGGTCTGTACCTGAGAGATTTTTCCCAGCAGGCCCTGGGCTGTGACAGGTCAACGACGAGGTTTCCCTGGAAAACAGGGCATGGCTTCTGCTTCAGGTTTCTCTCCAGAGGAGCAAAGATTCGATGACCCTGGGCTGGGCACCTAGTCAGGTCATAGGACACTTCTAGTGCCCTCAGAGAGGGTTTCTTTGGGCTCAGAACCTGAAGATCTGAGTTCAAGTCCTGACTTTACAACCCCTCCTGTGTCTGAGACTATTCGCCAAGTGGGATGTGATGGTTGATATTGTCAGCGTGATTGGACCGAAGGATGCAAAGAATTAGTCCTGGGTGTGTCTGGGAGGGTGTTGCCAAAAGAGATTAACATTTGAGTCAGTGGGCTGGGAAAGGCAGACCCACCCTCAATCAGCTTCCAGCAAATATAAAGCAGCAGAAAAACGTGAGGAGGCGAGACCAGCCCAGCCTCCCAGCCTACACCTCTCTCCTGTGCTGGATGCTTCCTGTCCTTGAACATCAGACTCCAAGTTCTTCAGTTTTGAGACTCAGACTGGCTCCCCTTGCTCCTCAAACTTGCAGACAGCCCATTGTGGGACCTGTGATTGTGAATATTTAACAAACTTCCTTTTATATCTATCTATCTATCTATCCTATTAGCTCTGTCCCTCTAGAGAACCCTGACTAATACATGGGATGAAAAGCACATGGGCTGGGAGGCACCAAAGCCGTAAGGTCTGTGAAAGTACTTTATAAGGTCTCAGGCATCAGGCCCCAATATGTGACCATCATGTGTTCGTAAGAGCGGATTCCAGAATATTCATCTTTAAAGTCCAAGACAGTCCCTTCCCTGGGGTAGGGCTTTGCCCCCAGAAGTACTGATTGTCTGGGTTTCCAAAACTGTTCATGGCCATTTATTTAAAAAAAAAAAAAGAATTGACAAACAACCTCATAAGCCCAGCAGACTGTGAAGGCCCCAGGAACTCAGGGCAGAAGTTAGCAATGTGGGTTCTGCCCTTGTTGGCCAGAAAGGTGCGGTGTGGCCATTTCACTTCACTCACTGGGCCTTGGATTTCCTTACCAGAAACATCATGGTCATAGTCCCTGGCCGGTTGACTGCCCAGAGGTGGCACAAGGACGAAATGCAATTGGCCTAAGAGAAGTGCGCCATGAGCCTAAACCAGCTCATCATTCAACCCCACAAATCTCAGGACAAAGTCAGGGCTCCACAGCGTCCGTCCCCGGCTCCTCCCTCCCTAACTGCAGAAACCGAAGGGACATGCGCATGCCTCAGGTTCACACAGCAACGTGGAACACCCACGCTTCTTGTATTCTGAGGCTTTTCCACCCATCCAAACCTTTGCTATAATTATCACCACTGCAACTTTTAACTAAAACTGATTAAAAGTTTACCACGTGCCAGACACTATTTTAAGCCTTTCTCTTGCATCATCACATCAAATCCTCGTAGTAACCCTGTGAGAGTTGTTACTGCTGTTGTTCCTATTTAACAGACACACAGGAGTTGAGAGATTTCCCTGAGGTCACACAGCGACGTGGACCCAGGTGTACGTCCCTTGCAAAGCTGGTGCTCTAACCATGATGCCACACTGCCTCTGGCCTTGATGACTTGCAGATACTCTGACGGTTTGGTCCCAGCTCCTGGTTGCAGGGAGACGCCTAATAAACAGGGGTCGCTGCTGATCTGGCCTTTCTGGAATTCTGCAGGGTCTGCCCTCACTTCCCTACCACTCACCCTCACCCCACCACCAGCCTCTCTGCTGTTTGCCTCTGTACTGCACAGCCAGTTCACCCTAGAATCTGCCCCTTCCTCTTCCAGGGCTTCCCAGAAGTCAGGCTTGTGCTCCTGCAGGAAGGGTGCAAACAGGCCAGTTCCTGCTGTGGGGGGAAGTGGGTGCCACAGCCCCTCAGATCACTCATCTATTAGATCCTACTGTGTGCCAGGTGCTGCTCTAGGTGCAGACGAACAAACCAGGTGGGGCCTGCCCTTGGGGAGCCTGAGGCTGATGTGCCCAAAGAGTGCCCAGTGCCCTGCAGCCCGAGACAGACGCTGGCTGCATGAGGCTGCCCAGCACTGCACCCCAGGAGACATGACAGCAGGAGAGCCAGGAGTTGGGTGCCCGCCTGCCCATCCAGCAGCAACAGGCACTGGGAAAGGGTGAGGCCCGGGGAGAGAGAAGACGAGGGAGCCGGGCAAGCAGCAGGCAGGAGAATCGCAGAGCAGCTGTGCCCAGGAGCCGTGGCGTGGGGGCCATGACCAGGCAGCTGTCACTGCTCCCCCTGTGTCTGACCCTGTGGCACTGGCTGGAATGGCGCTGGACCCCAAGAAGCCACCTAAGCCAGTGGGCATGGCCTCCTTAGGCAGCCTGGGTGACGAAATGGACCAGCCCCGGGTGTGGGCATCACTCTTGCTCTGCCAGGAAGAGGCAGAAGGACCAATGGCAGCGGCGGGGGTGGATTCTTGCCCGGCAACAGCTGCCAAGACTCTGGGTGCCGGAAGCAGCCCCTCCCTGCCTCCTTTCAGTGCCCTGGCTTTGCAATGCAGGGATTCACCAGCCTGAGCTCTGGCAGCCTGGGTTCAGCAAATCCCGCAAGAAGAGCCAGCTCCCCGAGGGATTGCCAGCGGACCAGTGAGATCCCTCTTTACCAGTGCCCACAGCGGGAGGGGTGTGAAATCGGGCCCGGCTCCCTGAGAGCTGTTAGGGGCCACCCTAACTGCCCGTGGGTATTCGGCTGAAATTAAGCTCCTCTGGGAGAAAAATCTGGAACAGAGAAGGAGCCTTTAATCTGTCCGCAGGCCCTTCGAGGGAGAGAGGAAGGATTCCTTTGGAAGGGGGCAGGGTTGCTGGAAAACAAGGCTGTGGTTTAAGAGGAGGGCAGTTAGGGTGGCCCCTTCCTGGGGCTCCGGGCTCGGGGTCCCGCCTGCAGACGAGGGGGATCCTCCTCAGGCAAGGTCTTGAGAGGAGCCCCGTAGATAGTCCCTGCCATGTAGAGTCAGCGGCTGTGGCTCGGGGGAAACAGGGAGGCCACCGCCTGCTTTCCCAGGCACCGTGTGGCTGACCCACCGCAGTTGGAGGTCTTGGCTCTCAGGGAGCTTGTCCCGATTTCCCACCCCTCCCCTTTAAGGGAGCCATGGGCCGCCTGGCCCTGTGCTGCCCACCTGCACTGGTGGATCTTCAGCTGATGAGAGGATGTGAGGTCTGGAGTGAGGCCAGCGTGGCTTCGCCAGGAGCCTTCCTCTGCTCGCTCCTCTCCCCCAGCCCCGGGACAGATCCCCAAGTCCCAGGCACAGTGATGCTCACTCTCCGGTGTGGAGCCAAGGCAGAACTTGCAGCAGCCTGGGAAGGTGGAGCCTGGGTCCACAGACCTGGATGAAGAACTTTCCTCCCAGAAGGCGACGGCGGGCACCACTGCTTGCCCCGGGCGGTGGGGGTGCTGAGGCCTTGACGCCGCGCCTCTGTGGGGTGACGGCCATCTTTATCCAGAGCCCAGCGTGTGCATTCCAGAACCTGATCTTATCACTCCACCAGGGATGCTCATATTCTGGGGAATTGATTTGCTCCAACAAGTGATGGATTTAAAACACATGAGGAAGCCAATTCATTCCTTCACCCTGGGCCTGCAGAACTGTCGGGGCTGCACTGGGGCAGTTCTGTACATCCCTAATGAAGCCAGCCCTGCACCCCTCTGTTAATGTGCTTTTCAAACCAAACAGTGGAATGCATTGGTCATCACAGGGTTTGATCTGATGTGAAAAGTGTTATAAAGCCATTCCAGTTAAACTGCCTCTGGCCGTGCATTTCCTGAAAGCTGGATTGAGAGGAATACAATTGCATGAGGACAGCATACCCTGGACTTGCTGCTTCTTGGGGACCCTAGAGGCCCCAGAGGGGATCCCACCACATGGCTTGGGTCAAACAGCACACTGGCAGGATACCGTGGGCCACAGGAGGCAGCCCCCCACCCACGCTTCTCTTCCTAATCTCCACATAGCCACTCCCCTGTGTCTGCCTTTGTCCCCAGACTGCCCAATCCCCAGTGTCCCCGTTGGTGGGTCAGCATTTACAGGGCACCATCCTTGTCCCCATGATACAACTCTCACCCAACGGGAGGAGGGTGCCGGTGGCCCGGATTTCACAGAGGGCTTGGTGGGTTTCCAATCTTCGTCCGTGAGTCTCGAGTCCCTGAGGACAAGCCCCTGAATTCTGTGTCTCTCTCTGGAGTACCCGGCAGGCCCTTGGGTGATCCACTGAAGGTGCAGTGCCCAGTAAGAGCTAGACACCTTGAAAATAGAAAAGGGTTTCACTCCACATGAATTATAATCCTGGGAGAAAGGTGCTTGGCCTGGCAGTAGCGGGGGCAAAGAAAACGCAGTGGAGGGAAAAGTAAGAGAACGGCCACTGCCGCCTCCCCAACTCCAGCAGGCCCTCCCCACTCCAGCAGCCCCACCCAACTCCAGCAGGCCCCCCCACTCCAGCAGGCCCTCCCCACTCCAGCAGGCTCCCTGACTCCAGCAGGCCCCCCGACTCCAGCAGGCCCCCCGACTCCAGCAGGCCCCCCCACTCCAGCAGGCCCTCCCCACTCCAGCAGGTCTCCCCACTCCAGCAGGCCCTCCCCACTCCAGCAGGTCCCCCCGACTCCAGCAGGCCCCCCGACTCCAGCAGGCCTTCCCCACTCTAGCAGGCCTTCCCCACTCCAGCAGGGCCTCTCCACTCCAGCAGGCCCTCCCCACTCCAGCAGGTCCCCCCGACTCCAGCAGGCCCTCCCCACTCCAGCAGGTCTCCCTGACTCCAGCAGGTCCCCCTGACTTCAGTAGGTCCCCCCCACTCCAGCAGGCCCTCCCCACTCCAGCAGCACCCCCCAACTCCAGCAGGTGCCCCTCACTCCAGCAGGCCCTCCCCACTTCTTCTCTCCCTCCCTTCCTTTCCCATCCTGGGCCCTCACCTTCATTCCCCTTTTCTCTTCGCCTTTTCTTTCCCCTTGTCTCTCCTCCTCAGAGTTAGAAAGACTCTGGTGGTGGGTACCAGTAGGAGAAGAGGACCCTTGCTCCCCACTTCTTGGAGAGTGAGCCTTTGCTTGGCAGGGGTCTCAGAGAGCACCCTGAGCTTCTCACACTCCCCATTGCTCACCGCCAACCCCTTCCATGTCCAGGGTCCTGCAGAACTCTCAAATCCAGCCTGGTGGGTGTGGCTCAGGCCTCCGGCGACCTGTGCCGGGGTGGGGAACAGGAAAGGGGGCACAACCTCTCTTTCATTGTTGTTTGGTTCTGGCCCTGCCACAGAAAGCATTTTGCAACTGGACCCTCCATCCACCTCCCCCCTACCCCCTAGTGCCTGGCAGATCCTTCTGAGTGCAGGGGGAGGGAGGGAAGGAGAGGCACAGACGGCCCTCCCGGGGTCTCACCTGTCATCAGCCTTCCAGTCTCCCTCACCCCCTCTTGCTGACCTCCCTCCTGGCCCCCAGAGGACCCACGAGGCACATCCTGCACGGACTGATGTCCCCCAAGCCCTGGCTCCTGGCCCCCAGCCGACGCTCCACAGAGCTCTCTGCCTCGCTAACTTGGAACAGTAATAGCATGAGTGGGTTTTTTTCTCTTTTAGTCAAAATCAATGACAATGACAGAGTTATAAGGCGAGCCGTGGGGAAGGAGAAGAAAGCGCCTGGTGTCAAGATTGATGCAGGAGGCAGTTAGAGGGACGTATTAGGATTTCAGTTGCCTTAGGGCGTGCTGCTCCACGGAGTGGGTGTGACGTCAGGGAACCCACTGGCAGGCGGGCAGCCTTGTCCCCGCACACCTGTCATTAATGCAGAAGGCGCAACCTCACAGCTATCAGCCGGGGTGCCGGGGCTGCGTGTGGTGGAGACATCTCAGTTATACAAGCGGGACCAAGAGTTCCACTGGGAGAGAAGAGGGAGGAACCCGAGGGGTCTGTCCCAACTCCAGGGCCCCGAGTCTGGAGAGAAGGGACCTCCGGAGGGGGCGTTCACCGCAGCGCCATGGACAGGGTCTGACCGTCACAGGTAGGGGGTGCCTGGAGCCTGCCAGCCGGAGGAGTGGGGGCCCCTTTGTTTTCCTCCCGAAGTACACTGAACCTGCTGGCTCTGGAGCAGCCCCCAGGCATTGCCACGCCCCCTCCCTGGGCCACACTGGCTCCCTCTACCTCAAAAGAGAGAAAGACCCACGGGGCTGGGGGAGACGGCAGAGCCCCCACCATCCACTCACATAGCTGGGGTCCTTGTCACTTTGCCAGGTCTCCTTCAATTTCCACTCTGAAAGAAGGGCCAGTGTTAACCTGTGGCCTCCATTCTCTGCCCCCCAGAGAATGAAACGAAGGG
This sequence comes from Macaca thibetana thibetana, assembly GCF_024542745.1. NCBI lineage: Eukaryota > Metazoa > Chordata > Mammalia > Primates > Cercopithecidae > Macaca > Macaca thibetana. Next base: position 61,940,159 of record NC_065593.1, on the reverse strand, counting down.
AGTGTGGGGATCTCCCCAGGGGTAAGGCAGGCTCAGGTCCGAGGCCCTCCTTGCCCAGCCATCTTGGGCAGCTCCCTGGCTCTGCCCCTGGGTTTCCTGTCTGTAAAACGGGGTGCTAATACCTGCTTGTTTGGGGTCATTGGAAGCTGGATGCAGGACTGGCTACCTAATCTGTGAAGCCCAGCGCACATGACAAGGGGAGGCCTTGTTAATAAAGTATTTGGAATTTCGGGTCCAGGTGCAGTGGCTCATGGCTATAATCCCAGCACTTTGGGAGACCAAGGCGGGAGGATCACCTGAGGACAGGAGTTCAAGATCAGCGTGGCCAACATGTTGAAACCCCATCTCCACAAAAATACAAAAATTAGCCAGGCATGATAACGGGCGCCTGTAATCCCAACTACTCGGGCGGCTGAGGCAGGAGAATCGCTTGAACCAGGGAGGCGGAGGTTACAGTGAGCCAAGATCGTGCCATTGCACTCCAGCCTGGGCAACGGAAGGAGATTCCGTCTCAGAAAAAAAAAAAAAAAAGAGTCCTTCCGGATAGCAGTCATTCTTGCTAAGAATTTCGAGAGTAGGAAACAGGGGTCTTGCTCCCTGCCCACAGAGCAAATGAAAGAATCAAGTACAAGGAGTTGGAAAGAGAACCTAATGCTTCCTGGACGTGGTGGCTGGGGATTGGCTGGAAGTTGGGGAGGGGACTCCCCAGCCTAGGCAGGCCCAGGTTCCTGCAGCCACAGCCTTGCTGGTGATGGTCCAGAGAGAATGGCTGAGGGTGCCCACCTGGCAGGACCACCACTGTGATGACTGAAATCAGGACGGGAAGCACCCTGGCACTCAATTTGGGGGTGGGCGGGCAGGATGAGGCAGTGACGGACACTCCCAGCCCCCACCACACCTGCCTTCATCAGGGGTCTCTGGGTGCCTGGACGGATGCTGGTGACCATGACAAGGGAGGTCTTGATGGTGCTGCCACGGCGGTGGTGCCTCTCGAGAGGCAGCTGGTTAGAAGCGAGAATGCACTGTCTTCCGCCTCTCCACACCTTCTCAACGAGGTGATTTCCCAGCCACCCGCGAGGAGCCAAGCATCCTCATTCAGTTCCTCAGGTGTCAGGGCACTGCTCTTGTTTACACTGCCATCGCCCTTGCACTGAACAGCAGAGGTGTGGGATCCTTTTGGCTGCTCTTTGCTCTGAGCACCTGGCGCTATGCCAAGGACGGGAGCCCATCCAGAGCCCACGCATCCTCTCCAAGCAGACGGAGGCGCTAGGAACAGTTAGGTAGGCCTGTTACCAGAACAAACCTGGCTCCACTCGCCCAGGTTGGTAAAGCCGAATCCCCACACCGAGGGTTGCCGCAGGAGAAAGGAGGGCATTTATTTGCTGGGAGCCAAGCAAGGAGAATCAGGCAGCTCACACTTCAGACCCAACATCCTCAATGGCTCATGAGCAACGGTTTTGTTTTTTCTCTTTGCTGGTTTCTTTTCTTGTTGTCGGTCTCACTCTGTCACCCAGGCTGGAGTTCAGTGGTGATATCACGGCTCACTGCAACTTCTGCCTCCTGGGTTCAAATGATTCTCCTGCCTCAGCCTCCCAAGGAGCTCAGACTACAGGCATGCATCACCATGCCCGGCTCATTTTTGTATTTTTTATAGAGCTGGGGTTTGGCCTTGTTGGCCAGGCTGATATCAAACTCCTGACCTCAGGTGATCTGCCCACCTCAGCTTCCCAGAGTGCTGGGATTACAGGCATGGGCCACCACACCTGGCCACAAGCAAGGGTTTTTAAAGGCGGGAGTGTATTTCAGGAAAGCAAAAGTTACAGGCAAAATCATTAATCAGGAGATGAGCATTATACACTGGTTTGGCCTCAAAAGGTGGGATATCTTGAAGGGCTTATCTTGAAGGGTTTATAGATCATAAGTTTGATTCAAAGATCCTTTGATTTGTGATTGGTTAAGGAAGCAAAGCTTTGTCTAAAAACTTGGGGTCAGCAGGAAGGAATGTGAAGGCGTGGCCGTGGGTGTGTCTCTCCAGGCCCCCTAGGAAGAAATTCTGATCCAGAACAGCCATCGGAGCGCAGTCCTTGGTTCCCCCATATCTGAGGTCCACTTGCCAGAAGTAGCCTTTTCTCCCTGGTGGGGTCCAGGTTTCTGAAAAGCAACTTCTTGCTTATCCCATCGCTCATTGACTCCTTAAGCCTAGTGGAGTGCCTGGAATTTCCTGGAAAGAAATTCAAGATTTTCTTTTATTTCCATGCCTGGGGTGGCGTGGGGGTGGCACCAGGTCCTAAGGAAGTCCCTGTCCCGTCTCAGGGCAGGCTGGGGTGGGCCCCTCCTGCAGGGCACACACTCTCCATCTGAGGATGCGGAAAAGGAAGGGGAGAGTGTGACATCACCCGGAAGGCTCCCAGGAGGAGGTAAGACCAGAGCAGGCACTGGTCCTCGGAGCCAGTGGGACCAGACGGGCAGAGAAAAGTCACATCCGCCCCCCATCCTTGGAACTGGCCTGGCTTGCAAGGAGGGGGTTCTGTCTCCATTTCACACATAATAAGGAAACTGGGTGCAGAAACTTTCAAGAGCCTGCCCAGGATTCACAGAGCGAGAAGCCAGGACAAAGTCAGAATTCAACCTGGTGCTGTGTGGACTCACCCTTCCCACGGGAACATTCTGCCTCAAACCGAACACCCGCAACTCAGCGAGGCTCACCTGATCCCAGCTCAAGGGGGTGGCCCGGCCGCCCACACCACTGCCTCCCCACCCCCACGCCGTGGGTCCTGGGCCGTCTCACCCTCCCTCATCGTCTCCTGCATGCACAGAAGATCCTGTCCATGGGGGGCATGCGTCAAAAGTGGAGAAGGCTGGTCAGGGACATGGCGTGGGATCTCATGCAGCTGATATTCCTGTTAAATAAATACATTTTGCTAATTGGATTACTCAGACAGTATAATATACTACTGGATTTCCAACATGATGCTAATAAATTGTGTGAATAACTTAATCATGTTAGCGTCCTGAAAGCTTGTAAGAGATGAAATGAGAAAATCAGGCAGCGCTGACACCCAGGGCCTCCTAAGGCTCTCAGGCTCCTGGAGCTTCCGTGAGATCCCTTCGCCGGGCTCTCTGCAACAGAAGCTGCCGCTGGGCGTGTGGGGTGCAGGTGGGGGTGTCAAGGGGAGGGAAGAAGGGGGGTATTCAGCCAGAGTGAGAGTCACTGTGCCGGGGACTCGAGGACCTGTCCCTGGGCAGGGGGAGAGGAGCTGGCCGAGCAAGGCTGCCGGCAGGTGAAGCTACCCTGGCCCTCACACTCCTCTCATCAGCTGAAGGCCCAGCTGGTGAAGGAGGGCAGCACAGGGCCAGGCAGCCTATGGGTGGCCTGTGGTTCTGTGAACCCAAAATATCTGAGACTGGTCTCCGTTCATTTAGGAAGTTTATTTTGCCGAGGTTGACGATGCACACCCATGACACAGCCTCAGGAGGTCCTGACGACATGTGGTCAAGATGGTCAGGGCACAGCTTGGTTTTAAACGTTTTAGGGAGACATGAGACATCAATCAATGTATGTCAGATGAACACTGGTTCTGTCCCGGAAAGGCGGGGCAACTCGAAGCAGGGAGAGGGCTTCTGGTCATAGGTAGACAGAAGACAAATGGTAGCATTCTTTTGAGTTTGTGATGAGCCTCTCCAGAGGAGGCAATCAGATACGTATGTATCTCAGAGAGCAGAGGGGGGACTTTGAACAGAATGGGAAGCAGGTTTGCCCCAAGCAGTTCCCAGCCTGACTTTCCATTTAGCTTAGTGATTTGGGGGCCCCAAGATTTATTTTCCTTTCACAGTTCCCTCAAGGGTCTGTGCAAAAAGCACCAGGACCCTACCCACTCCCCTTGCTGTCGATGTCTTTCAAGAAGTGTTTCCACCCACATCTCCCTTCACACAGGGAACCACTGTGGGCTGAAGGTGGCCAGGAAGTTGTGGGAAGCACCTGCAGTTTTGAGGAGGGAAGGGCAGGGACTGAGCCAGGTGGCCGGAAGACTAGGCCAGGGGAGCCTCCATTAGTCCCTGAGAACTCCAGAGAGAGGCGGCTTCCCTCCTTGCCTTCCAAACTGGAAATCTGGGTGGTTGGTGTTTAATTAACATTGGTATTGACGTGAAAAGTGAAGACCAGAATTTAAAAGCTCATTACCCCTCTTGCCTTCGTATCTTAGCTCCTGGCTCCCCAGGAGGGGATGAGAGATGAATGAGGGTCTCTGCTGCAGAGGCGATGAGACCTGCCGTCTCACCAAACATGTAAGTGTCATAGCACAGGACAGGCCATTAGAACACCACACACACGCACGTATGCATGCTCACACCCAGGCACACTCACATGCATGCTCACTCACACACACACACATGCACACACCTGAACTCAGCCCCTAAACAGGAGCACTCTTCAATGACCATCATTAAAATAATAACTGGCTTCTGCGGCAGCTTCCCAGGTATTAATGCAAATGTTTTTCTAACTCTCCAGGTTCAAGAGCAACAGTTTACACAAGTCTAATTAGCATAACAAAATCCAGCCAGGAAGAGAAAAAAAAAAAAAAAACTCCTCTTATTTGATGCTTCCTGGTAATTAGCAAGAACAATTACTGCAGCATCCGGAATTTCCAACCCCCAAAGATGCCAGGGCCACACTTGAGCACATCAGGAATCAATTTAGAGAAGCCAAAATAAGGCCATTAGGAGGGATGCTCGCCCCGAGCGTGACGTGTGTGTTTGCAAGCAAGCAAGCACTCCCCTGCCTACACCACTCCTGTGCTGACCGCAGCAGCCTGCCTCCCGCCCTTCCCTGCATCCACACACACACACACACACACACACACACACACACACACACACGCCCGTTCATACACTCCTCGCCCAGGTCTTCCTGCATCCAGCGTCCATTCATTCAGCAAATGTCAGCGACTGGACCTGCTGCTTTGTTCAGAAGGTGCAAAGGTGAGAAAGGCAAGGTCTCTGCACCTGGTTGGGTTTGTTTAACATGCATTTCATGCTGCCTTCTGTGTGCTGGGCCAGGTGGTGCAGTGCAGAGATCAGAACAAGACAGCACCCATCGCCAAGAATGTCACATCCATGAGGTATTGGATGCCTTCTAGGTGGTGAAGCCTGTGCCTGGCTCAAAGGGCACACGGAAGCGAGAGGGCCTCTCTCGTCCTGGGGTGGATGGGTCATCAGAGACTTCCTGAACCAGGTGACGCAGAGCTGGGTTTGAGGATGTAAAGAAGTTGGTCATAGCGGGTGGACGTAGGTCCGAAGAGCGCTTACGTAGGCACCGTGGGACAAAGCCACGAAGGCGAGCAACAGGAGTGGCTGCTCGGGGGCCGGCAGCAGAGTGGCAGAAGACTGCAGGAAGGAGCCACAGGAGATGGGGCTGAGGAAGCTGGTGGCTAAAGGTCGTAGCAGGTTTCAGGGGCTGGGCCATGGATCAAGCAACAGGGAATCGGGGTCCTTGTGTGATGACTCATGTCTGTAGTCCCAGCACTTTGGGAGGCTGAGGCGGATGGATCCCTTGAGGTCAGTTCAAGACAAGCCTGGCAAACACGGTGAAACCCCGTCTCTACTAAAAATACAAAAATTAGCTGGGTGCGGTGGTGCACGCCTGTAGTCCCAGCTACTCTGGAGGCTGAGGCAGGAGAATCGCTTGAACCCGGGAGGCGGAGGTTGCAGTGAGCTGAGATCGTGCCACTGCACTCCAGGCTCACAGTGAGACTACGTCTCAAAAAAAAAAAAAAAAAAAAGAGGGAGTTGGGAAAGGAGAGAAGACTGCTTGGAAGAGGCATGGTCGGGGTCGGCAGCTGGAGAGGATGCCACTGTCCCATCCAGGTCAGGTGGACGGTCTCCTACCCCCCAGGCCAAGAGAGTGGGCGTGGATCCAAATGGGAAATGACGGATGCTGGACTCCCTGGGAGAGAAATCCTGACTGCCTGCATGTCAGGCAGAAGACAGAGAGAGAGGGAGGAGATGTCCAGAATGACTATGTGAAGAGGAGGCTGGGGGAGCTCTGTGTCGATGGGATGGGATGGTCGAGGCCAGCTGGGCAGAGGTCCCACTCACATGACTCATTGGTGTCGGTCACAGCCTTCTGTGCCCAACCTGTGTCTTCTGTTCAGATTTGCACCCTTGTTGATACCCAGCTATCCAGGTGGAAACAGCCCTGTCGTGACCATTCACAGATGACACAAGGCATGGGGCCCCAAATAAGAGACTATGTCATGAGCTGAGCACCCATCTCTGCCTCGGAAACGGGTGCCCCAGGCTGAAAGGGAGGAACTGTTCTCTTCTCCTTTGTAAAGGCAGCCTGAGAGGTCGCGGCTTCTCTCAAGCTCCCACACTGAGGCTTTGCTATAAAACCTTCCTTCCAACCTGGGCAACATAACATGACCACATCTCTATTGAAACATTTAAAAAAAGAATAGCTGGGCACGGTGGTGCATGCACCTGTAGTCCCAAGGGGTTGAAGTGGGAGGATTGCTTGAGCCCAGGCGTTCAAGGCTGCAGTGAGCTATGATCGTGCCACTGCACTCCAGCCTGGGCAACAGAGTAAGACCCTGTCTTAAGAAAACAACAATAACCACAACAAACAAAAATCTTCCTTCCTTCCCGGTCTACTTCCCTGTGCTTCTGCTTGAGCTGATCTTACCTGGTGCCCAGTGGAAGCAAGACAATTGGGCACCTTCTTCCCTCTGCAGAGCCCGTGAACACCGCGGTGAATCTTTCAGGAGCTCTTTCGCCTCCTTTGCTCAGGTAGCCCCTTCCCTGGACACATCCTCCTGATTCCCAGGCAGGCCTCGTCTCACCTGGGCCTTCAGGGAGGTGAGGCCACACTCAGCATTTCAATCTGGAAAATGGAGTTGACAGAGGCTAATTCACACAATTAACTTCCTTTTCTTTCTTTTTTTTTTTTTTTGAGAGTGCAGTGGCTCAATCTCGGCTCACTGCAACCTCCACCTGCCGGGTTCAAGCCATTCTCCTGTCTCAGCCTCCCAAGTAGCTGGGACTACAGTAGCATGCCACTGCACCTGGCTAATTTTTGTATTTTTGGTAGAGATGGGGTGTCACCATATTGGTCAGGCTGGTCTCGAACTGCTGACCTCAGGTGATCCACCAGCCTCAGCTTCCCAAAGTGCTGAGGTTACAGGTGTGAGCCACCGCGCCTGGTCCACATAATTAACTTCCAAAGCAAAAGTTGGAACTGAAAATGCAGTTTTCCTGCGTCCTTCACATTCCACGTTGATTTCTCCCATCTCCCTTCCCTGGAGACGTGGGAAGAGAGGGCCGATGGTCCTTCAGGTGGGAAGCACAGCCGGTCCACACTGGTGTCCTTCTCAGTGCCCAGCAGAGGAACTCAGGGTGTGCTGAACTAATGAAGGAAGGAGGCCGTCAGTCTCCTACCTCCTTTCTCTCACCGCAGTAATGAAGTGTGCTCTGCACTTTCTCATCAGGAAGCATTTCTGTTTCCATCCCTGCATTTGCTCCTTCCAAACACTGTGATGCTTTTCCAATCTAGAAGGAGGAAGTGGAAACCCTAGTTTCCGGGGGCTTCGTCATAGTGCCTTTTTCCTAATCTGTTGGCCTCTCGGTTACTCTCCTCTAAGCCAAGTTCCTGACATGGAAAAAGCTGCAGGAGCCCCAGGGCCATTCCAATGCCATTTCTTGTCCAACCTGCTCTCCAGTCCTTGCTGTGCAGGGTGGCACCTCAGGGCAAGCCTCATGGGGCCAGAGTGGGGAGGCTCCCAGCCCACTCTGCTGATCCCTTTGTCTCCACCTGGCCAACACCTCACCTGCTCCATGAAGGTGGTAGCAATCAGGGGGTAAATGTAGAGAAGCACAAATACCAGGCCATGGTGCTTGCTGCAACTGGAGGTAAAACAATGTGAGTCATTTAAACTGCAGGCTCCAGGCTGGAAGGAAGCCTCCAGCAGTGAAAAGAGAAAGGAAGGGAAGGGGAGGAAAGAGGAGACAGGTGTCTGGGCAAAGGAGATGAGGGGAGGAGAGTTCCGGGCATAGGAAACAGGATGTACAAAGGCTCCAAAGGCAAGGAGAGTTCAAGGAAACTCAGGCCAGCCAGAGCAAGGAGCGGGCAGGCTCAGGCGAAGGTGTGGGTGGGCACAGGCAGCCTACAGGCGCCGAGGCCATGGTGTGCTGGAGCCAGCTCCCACCTGCCCAAGAGATCTCATTATCAATTTCCAGAAATGTGATGAACTGGCTATTAAACTGGGCCATTTAAAACATTAATTTATATCAACTTACGATCAAATAAATTTTACTTGAAACAATGGTAATAAAAACCCCAAACTCCTTTCCTCCTAATGATTTTGCTCTATTTGGTTATTAGCTGTATTCTTGAGGCGAGTGATATTTCTTGTATTCGCATGGTGGAACTATTATAAATTGTGGGCTGTATCTCTTTCCCACCATGGGTTCAGAGATGTCGTGTCATTGGTTTGAAATTGGCTGCAATATGACTGGACACAGTGGCTCATGCCTGTTATCCCAGCACTTTGGGAGGCCAAAGTGAGTGGATCACGAGGTCAGGAGATCGAGACCATCCTGGCAAACATGGTGAAACCCCATCTCTACTAAAAATACAAAAAAGTAGCCAGTGTGGTGGTGAGCACCTGTAATCCCAGCTACTCAGGAGGCTGAGGCAGGAGAATCGCTTGAACCTGGGAGGCAGAGGTTGCAGTAAGCCAAGATTGTGCCACTACACTCCAGCCTGGGCAACAGAGGGAGACTCTGTCTAAGAAAGAAAGAAAGAGAAAGAAAGAAAGAAAGAAAGAGAGAGAGAGAGAGAGAGAGAGGGAGGGAGGGAGGGAGGAGGAGGGAGGAAGGAAGGAAGGAAGGAAGGAAGGAAGGAAGGAAGGAAGGAAGGAAGGAAGGAATTGGCTGCAATAGGAGTATCTACAACACAGACATTGGTAAACTATACAAATCAGGGCTTCATTTGTATAGTTTTGTTGATTGTCTAGACTTATGAAGATGATGGAGAAAATGTTAATAATACAGATTCAACTAAAACAGGCTCACTGCCCTTACATGGTGAACACCACAAAAAAGATAATCAAATTACACTTGAATTGCAGCCACAGGTTGGCTACAGCCACAAGAGTTCGGCAAAAACCAGTGAAAGCATTCTGTGTAACTGGCTATATGTAATTTACATTAAAGAATATTATATATCTTATTATTACTTGTAAATTGGTGCCACTCACCCTGTATATCAGTAAAATGCATACTCACGTGTACACATTTGTTTCTCAGGAAGCTGGCGGTCTAACACTCACCAGCATGCCATGGCCTGAAAGCTACATTCAGTGTGTGGACTTCATCCTGGGTGAAGGGGATATGGTTTTTCGCTAGGATTGAAAGCACACGCCGGGTGCAGTGGCTCACGCCTGTAATCCTAGCACTTTGGGATGCCAAGGCGGGCAGATCACCTGAGGCCAGGAGTTTGAGACCAGTCTGGCCAACATGGTAAAAACCCATCTCTACTAAAAATACAAACAATTAGCTGGGTGTGGTGGTAGGCACCTGTAATCCCAGCTACTCGGGAGGCTTAGACAGGAGAATTGCTTGAACCCAGGAGGCAGAAGTTGCAGTGAGCCGAGATCACGCCACTGCACTCCAGCCTGGGTGACAGTGCAAGACTCTGTCTCAAAAAAAAAAAAAAAAAAAAGAAAAGAAAAAGAAAGCACAGAGGGACCTGTCATTGGATTTGGGTTTCAGACACTGGTGATAAGGTGGAGAAGAGACAGGAGGCCACAAGCCAGGAGGCAGGGGACCGGTAAGGAGGCTGTGGAAGAAGTCCTGACACCACGCGTGGGCAGCCACGATGTCGGGGGGATAAGTGGCCCTGGGGTGGGGAGTGGGGAGGATGACACCGAGATCATGAACAAAGCCCCCCCCCCCCATTCTCACGGCCCACAGTGCGGGGCCTGCCAGGTAGAAGCCTGGAGCTCCTTACCCAGGTCTCCGTGAGCGTGAGGTCATTCTCCCAGGTCCGTGGCCACTCATTCATGCTGTGAGTTGCCAAGACCTGGGGTGACCTTATTTTGGAGACATTTGCCCCAGCCTCCAAAGCAAGGCATTCCAAAGTACAGGCTTCCACGCGGGACAGGTAGACCAGCTGCAGTCATCTACCCTTGGTTATCCTCACATCCACGGTTTTCATTTGACCTGTCTTTATCAGGCAGGCAAAAGCTGCTTCAGAATTCCCTGGCAACCTACATGTTTCAGAGGCCAGGCACCAGCCTGGGCCGCCGGGGCTTGAGATGAGCGCTCTTCCTCCCTCCCGACCCCAGCCTGATGGGGGAGCCCCGCCCCAAAGCCCTCCGGAGGAAATCAAAGCTGGCGAGAGCCACCGAGAGCCACGCGGATGTTCAGAAGTCTCTTATCCCGGCAGCCTTTCACAGGCTGTGGGGCCTCGTGCCCTCTGCCCCCCGACGCCGTGAGAGGCCGGCAGCCAATTCACAGCATTGTCTGAAACCCCTGCATGGTGCCATTGCCGCCGTCTTTCATCCCTTTTGGCAAAGAACCTGAGCCATCGGACCCTCTGAAGTGCGGAGACGGATCGCTGATCTGCCGGGGAATGTGCTCTACAAGGTTAAGCATGTTTGCCCAAGAAATACGGATAATGCTCTTAGCACGTATGACCTTTACGATATGTGGAACACTGTCCGTGACAAAAATGCCATTTTTTAAATGGTTTTCACGCTGGGGTATCCAGCCATTAATCATGCTGCATGTGAGTGACTGTAGGGGCCGCCTGGAAAATCCTAGAGCCGCACGTTAGATTTCCAGCCGGCCAAGGGCTGTGTGTGAACCTTGACTTCATTAGGATCTGCACCGCCAACGGCTTCCTGGGCTGGGTGCCCCCAGGGGACTCCTGGAAAAGAGCCTGGCTTCTCAGTACCCTCACAGGAGTGGCCACAGGCTCCTTATTTTAAGGTGTCTTTGTGTCCTTGGAGCTGATAAATAACTCATTTTTGATGCCTGTGCTGAGCCTGCATGTTTAGTGCCCACGAACTGCATCTGAGATGCTGGAGGCTATGCCGCCCCTCTCCCTCCCTCTCCTGGCCGCAGAGCTGGGTATTGCTCAGTAGGAGAATGGCTGATGCTGGGCACCAGCCTGATTGGAGGGAAGGGATAGAATTCAGGATTTTCACTTCCAAAAGGGCATTTTCCAGTTAATACCTGCACAGACCCCGTCAGAGACGGCTGTGGATCCCAAGCACAAGACATGAGTCTGGTCTGTGTCGAGAGGCACTGGGTGTGCAAAACGCACACGGGATTTCAAAAGCTTGATATAAAAAACACAAACTACCTCATTCATAATTTTCACACTGATTAGATGTTGAAGTGATAATGTTTTGGAGATACTGGGTTAGATCATATGTACTATTAAACTCAACTTTACCTTTTCTTTTTGACTTATTTCGTGTGGCCACTAGAAAGTTTAAAATTGCTGATGTGGCTTGCATCTTACCTCTGTCAGAAGCTCAGGCCACACACTCATGCAGAGACCCACCCTGGGAGTGGGGAAGTGGTTGGGAGGACAGAAGAGAAGGCCCTTCCATGCCCTGGGGACAGGGTGCTCCCAACCCCATTGAGGGGAGGGAGTGCTCACACAAGCACCTGTGCCACTGGCACCTTTCAGGGTCTGTTTGTGTTTTCCAGGCCTGATACTGGGGCAAGCAAAGCCAAGACATTGCACTTTATTAATCAACACTTAGTGATGCTTTTGGAGACAGGCAGAGGGAGCAAGAGGTGTCCCGAGTCCCCCTTTGGATGGGAACGGGCATAGGGAGCAGGCAGTGGTAGTGAGCACAGACAACCAGCGGTGGCCACCCAGACGGTGCGGTAATCTCCCCTCCCCCACAGTTTGATGTTTGGCTCTGTCCTGGGCGACTTCTTCAATCTGCACCCAGGGGCTGCCACTGCTGACCCCAGGGATGTCCTGATACCTTCTGGGTGGCCTCCAAGCCACCTGCAAGTATAACCCAATTTCCACCACTGTCTGAGGAAGGATGTGGGAAGCGCTGGTCCCCCCTGCAGCCCTCACCAATCCCCCCAGCGACCACGGGAGCATCTCTCCGTCAGAGCCGTTCTGGACCCATCGCAGACACAGGAAGAGGAAGAGCATCGCCGCCGGGCGGTGTCAGACGGTGTGGCAGAGTCCCTGTGTGCCTGACTCACGTTAGGTGCTGAGGGTTCACAGCAAAGGTGTCACCCCTGGACCAGCAGTTGTGAAGTGACCATCCCAAACCCATCACGAGGGACCAAAGGGGGCCCTGGGATTCCCGAGGGCATTTAGCCCAACCTAAGGATTTGAAAATGTACACGGTGGACATGGAGAAACTGATGCCTTGGGTGTTTTAAAGGACAAATTGTAGGTACACAGGAGAAGAGAAGTGGGAGGGGCACAGAGGCAGGAGATGGTAGAAGTGAGAGCTGATGAATGTGGGAGGGTCAACTGCGAGCAGCCTGTGGACTACACAGGTTAAGGCAGGGAGTGGCAGGAGACAAGGCAGGGAGAGTCACTGGGGTCTGGGGAAGGTCAGAAGGAGCCTTGAATGGCATACTCAGGATTCCATCTCCCTCCAACAGGCAACAGGTGCCACCAAAGGGCTCTGAGCTGGGTGAGCGGCTTCGATTTAGATTTTCCAGAAATGGCTCTGGCATCAGGGCATGAAGGAGGATTAACACCAAAGGCACAAAGTTTGGAACCTGAACTAGGACGTTGGTATTAGGAAGAGAAAAGAGACAAAGATCCAAGAAATATTTAAAAGACGTAACTGGCCAGACCGGGCGTCCGAGTCAACGTGGTGGGCAAGGAAGAGCTGCCATTGTATGTCTCCCAGATATGGACTCTGATCTCCAGGTCAGAGAACACCGAAGACTGGCCTCAGTAGATCCCAGAGGCAGAAGCCACATCCGCCAAGCCTGCCTCGCTGGGCCGGAGCAGCCTGGCATCTGCGCACTGGCCTCCTGCTGACCTCTCACTGGCTGTCAGGACAGCCCAGGGCAGAGAGGTGACATCCAGGCTGCCCGAGGCAGCAGGTCAAACCCAGCTAAGTAACTAAATAAAGATATGATTGTAATGATGATTAAATTGAAGCACCTCATTAATTTCATGTGAGAGGTGGAGAAAACACAAGATAGCCCTTCCTCGAAACTCATTGTTTGCCTGGCCCTGAGACATCCCCACACGATGTCTTGTTGGGTCTAATTTAAGTACGTACATTTAATGGTTCAGTAAGTAAAATTGCCTTTATTGTTTGGAATGGTTTTTGCAATAATTTATGGGCTCGGCTGGTTCATTTGATGGGTCGCTATGATGGACTAGGTGTCGGCCCTGAAGTGGGTATTTACATAAAGAACTCAGGGAGAATTCAGCCCTGTGGCCCTGATCATCATATTCCCAGGCAGCAAGGGAGACTGGTGGAAGCCGCCCTGACCCAGGAGAGGCAGCTGCATACACCCAGGACCGCCGCAGCTCTGGACACCCTGGAGGGTCGAGGCAGCTGCATACACCCAGGACCGCCGCAGCTCTGGACACCCTGGAGGGTCGAGGCAGCTGCATACACCCAGGACTGCTGCAGCTCTGGACACCCTGGAGGGTCGAGGGACAGGAGCCCAGTGAGCCTGAACCCTTCATTCTTTGGTTCTGAAGTGTCCTGGCAGTGCAACTTGGCACACAGAAACTGGAAAGAACCAGAAGCACTCAGGATGGGCAAAACTAGGCATTTTTCCACCCACTTGCCCTGACTGCCAAGGCCTGAGTCATCCATTGCCCGCTTTCTGACCCAGCCTGCATCTTGGTCCTCCTCCTTGGATTCTGGGAGGAGAGGAGAGGTTTCCATTGCTAGCCCCAGCCCTGGCAAACACTCCACACCCATGCTGCTGGGGGCAGCTGGGGACAGCTGGGGATGGGGAAACTCATCCACAGAGAACAAGGGGCCAGCAAGTGATGAGTGGACATGACCAGCAAATGGGCCAGGCCAAGCAATGGGTCCTGACCCAGTCTGAGCAGGGGCCAGGGCCGGGGCAGGGGCCAGCTGGAGGACCAGAGGGAGGGTCCTGATGGGACCCAGGGTGTCCGTCTCACTGGGGATGAGGCAAACACAGCTACCATGAGAAGATGGAGGTCTGGGAGGCAGGGGGCCGAGGCTCTTCAACACATATGGATTTAGTAGGTGGGGGGACAGAGTAGGTTGTAGCAGAAACTCAATCCTCTTTCATTTTGCCCTGGGATAACTGGTGAACAGTCTTGAGCTCCTGCCAGCTGGTGCCAAAGAGGGGGAGCTCAGGGACGGCAGGTCATTTGATGCCGTCGATCAATTCCTTGACCCTGCCCCTCCATTCTTTTTCCACCTCCTCCCCCTGTCCTTTTGAGCCCTCCTCACTCCTGAAAGCCGGTACTGAAAATTAAAATTGGGTAGAGAGAGAACCATTTACCGCTCTGCTTTGATTACCTAACTTCTTTCTTGAGTCAATGGTAAACTAGCCCAAGTTTAAAATATCCCACCTTTGGGCCTGGAGCAGTGGCTCCCGCCTTGGGAGGCCGAGGCAGGCGGATCACTTGAGGTCAGGAGTTTGAGACCACGTTAACCAACATGGTGAAACCCCATCTCTACTAAAAATACAAAACTTAGCTAGGTGTAGTGGTCCACGCCTATAGTCCCAGCTACTCGGGAGGCTGAGGCAGGAGAATCACTTGAGCCCGGGAAGCAGAGCTTGCAGTGAGCCAAGATCGTGCCACAGCACCCCAGCCCAGGTGACAGAACGAGACTCCATCTCAAAAAATAAAATAAAATAAAATAAAAATATCCCACCTTTAAAGGACACAGGCATTTTAATTCTGGTCTCAAAGATGCTGCTACTGGCACACAGAAAATGGGTGGTGCCTCCAGAGGGAAGGACGGTGAGTGTGGTCCGGGAGCTGATAAGATGCCTCCCTCCCTGCACTCAGCTCCGGCCAGCAGCCTCCTTATTCTGGGAAGGGGCTTCTGTGGACTCCACTGAGCCCCCCACGCTCTGTCCAGGCTCTGGTTCACCGACAGCATCAGGTTCCATTCCTTCCCCTGCCTCGCCTTCCTCCCCTTGTGGTTGACCCTGTGGTGGGAGAGGGCGGTGACTCAACAAACACAACACCTCTGGCTGAGGTGTTCCACTGAGCATGCACTGTGTGAACTATCTACAGCCAATGTGTGCTTCCAGACCAGCACCATCACACCGTGGCCCTCCCTACCCCGCCTCAACAGGGGTACTCCAAGGGGAAGCCTGCTTATCTGCGATTTGGCCTTGGAAAAGTGCACCTCAGAGAGGAAAGCAAACCACTGTCCAAGCTGCGTCCCACGCTCAACAGATAAATGCCCCAGGCTTCTATCTGATGCCGAGCTGTTGATAGAATAAGGAAACTGTCCTAAAATGAAGCTGCTTCTGCGTTTGCTTCTAGCTCACTTCTCCTTGTGGGGAGATGGGCCCCTCAGACTGATAACCGCAAACTTTGCCACAATCCACTCTGACAGTGACAAGGACCGTGGCTATCCATCAAGGGTTCACTCACTTCCCAGCCATGGAGTCCATTTGGGTGGATTTTCCCATCCGTGCAACCCATAGCTGGGCTCCCCAGAAGGCGACTTGGAGACAAGGAGTGCAAGTCATTGAATTGGGAGAGGAATCCAGGAGTGGGGACAGGCGATGAGGACAGGAAGGCAACCAATACAAATGCCTTATTCATACAATTATCACCACGATCACCAGGCACTCCATCCTGCTGGGGAGCTCTGGCAGACGGCACAAGCTGCGGTGGTGCCCCCATGACCTGCGCCCGCCTGGCTGAGAGTTGCTCCCAGGTACTAACTCATCAGTACTGTCTCCTGCACCTCCACCTGCTGGGATCCTGCCTCAGGGAGTGAGTCCCAGGTATTCTAAATAACAGCGGTGAAGATCAGTGGGACGTGAGGCATGGGGGTGGGGGTACTAGAGGGTCAGCTACACCATTTCATAGAGAGGAGAGGAAAGGTCAGCGGCGACTTGGCCAAGGCCATGAAGCTCATAATGGCCAACAGGGGACTACAACGCCAAAGCCCAAACCCTTATGACTGTCAAAAGGCCTCCTGCCTGGCAACTCTCCCAGTTGAGCCAACATCCGTGGGTTCCGCACAGGACCCCAGGTCCCAGGTTAGAGGGATTAGCAACATTCCTGCTGTGAACATGTTCTCACTTCATCACCTGACCCCGTGGAGAGCCACACAGGGGAAGGCACCAACCAGCGCCTTGGGCAAAATAGAGGAAGGGGACGGAGGCTGACGTTGCAAATCCTGTGATCTCCCTGCAAAGATCTGAAGTGTTGACTGAGCGAAGAGCTGGCACGTGCTGGCGACGGGAGAGGTTGGATTCTTCACACGCTGCCGGTAGGAATGGGAAGTCGTGTAGCCAACCAGACTGTAAACTGGAAAATCGTTTGGTTCTTCCCCAATAAGTTAAACATAGACTTGCGATAAGACCTGGCAATTTCACTCCTAGAACTATACCCCTCAAAGGCTGGGCGCGGTGGCTCATGCCTGTAATCCCAGCACTTTGGGAGGCCGAGGCAGGTGGATCACGAGGTCAGGAGTTCAAGACCAGCCTGGGCAAGATGGTGAAACCCCCGTCTCTACTAAAAATACAAAAATTAGCCAGGTGTGGTGTCAGGTACCTGTAATCCCAGCTACTTGGGAGGCTAAGGCAGGAAAATCGCTTGAACCTGGGGAGGCGCAGGTTGCAGTGAGCCAAGATCAAGCCACTGCACTCCAGCCTGGGGGACAGAGTGAGACTCCGTACCAAAAAAATAAATAAAATAACAAACAAGCAAAAAAGAAATATACCTCCCAAAATGAAGACAGGGGTTCAAACAAAAACTTGTCCACAGATGTGTGTAGCAGCACCAAACAACCCAAATGGCCATCAACTGATGGATGGACAAACAAAATGTGGTGTAGTCATAATACGAGCAAACGCGATTGCAGCCATAAAAAGTCATAAAGTGGCCCAGCGCAGTGGCCACGCCTGTAATCCCAGCACTTTGGGAGGCCCAGGCGGGTGGATCACTTGAGGTCAGGAGTTCGAGACCAGCCTGGCCAACATGGTGAAACCCCGTCTCTGTTAAAACTACAAAAGTTAGCTGGGCGTGGTGACGCGTACCTGTGATCCGAGCTACTCCGGAGGTTTAGACTCCAGCCTGGGCGACACAGTGAGACTCCATCTCAAAAAAAAAAAAAAAAAAGGAATGAAAAGGAATGAAATACTGATACATGCTGTAACATGGGAGCATGGGTAAATTCTGAAAACGTAATGCTCAGTGAAAGAAACCAGACACAAAAGGCGTCCTACTGCCGATTCCATTCATATGAAACGTCCAGAATAGGCAAATCCACAGACAGAAAGCAGATTGGTGGCTGCCTAGGGCTGCGGAGGTGGGGCAGGGTGGCAGGGGCGGTGGGAAAAAGAAATGAGGTATAATTGCTTAATGGGCACAGGTTTCCCTTTGGGGTGATGAAAATGTTTTGGAATTAGGAATGGCAGTTGCACAGCACTGTAAATGTACTAAATGCTACTGAAGTATCACTTTCAAATGGCTAAAATGATACATTTTATGTAATGCATATTTTGTAATAAAAAAAATAGACACCCATCGTCTACCCCAGGAGAAGGGAGGAGCAGTATTGAGATTATAAACATTTACTGCAAATAATTCAAAAGGGGCAGTTAAGAAACATGTGAGCAATCGGGACTCTTTTTCATGTCCCACATAGAGCCTGGGGAAAAACCTGAACTAATAACAATAAAATAATAAAGCCTAACAGCTGTGGGAATACGATTGTCTCTTGGGCTCACATGTGGATAATCGAGAGTTAACTCTTAATAAAATAATAAAACGCAGGAGCGGTGGGAATAAAGATTACCTCCTCAGCCAACTGCCAGAGACCATATTCAGAAAATAATGACTCCCCTTCTATTCCCCTCGCTTTATGGTATGAGATGTAATTGTAGCCGGGCTGTTCGCAAACTTCCAGGGGAAGGTAATTGTCAATCAAAATGAAAAATGTCATAATTTAAGCGTGTCCCAGCCTGACAAGAAGGTCCATATGGTCTTTCAGTGAGGCGCGTGGAGCGGTGATTTACCACTGTCACCAGCCCAGCGCTGTCTCCGAGACATTCAAGGACCGCGTGGGCTGGACACTCACCTTCGGTGGCAGGGCCACCGAGTCACACTCCCTTCTCAGCTGCACAGAGCTCCTGACCAGATGACGCCAACGACTGTGAGGTCCTTGGTGAGTCCCCAGGGCCCAGTTACAAAGATGATTTAAAGAGATGATTCCCGCCCAGAAAACACTGGGAGGAGAGAAAACGACGGAGAGAGAGGACCCGGCCTTAAAATGGGAGGCGAGGGAGGGGTTCTGACCCATGGTTTCCTGAAGCTTTAACCTTCATGGCAAACAATAAATTCTGGATGTCGGGGGGAGGTGGGGGGTCCGTGGTATCTGGTTTGCTGTTGAATTGCTGTGGTTTTTTTGTCTTCTATTTGGAGGTTTTGTTTGTTTCCTTTGGAAGGACGCTTAAGTGGGAGTGGGTATTAAGGTGGCCATATATTTTTGAGGTTGCCCTGGAAACCAAAAGATAAGAGATGCCCTCAAACCTGTACCCAGCCAGGGCCTGAGGAACCTCTACACTCCTTTTCCAGAAGGAAAATGTCATTTCAGGGACCCTCCACCCATCCCCAGCCCCACCCACGTAAACTAAGGCAGCTTTATGGGCCAGACCCCGTCCCTCGACACACACCACCCCCTAACCAGGAAACTGGAGAGTACGTTTTCAGACACCCTAAAGCCAACCATTCGACCAGTCTGGGGTTAGAAAAATCCCTGAAGCAGAACCACACTCAACTGTCCCGGTACGTCTGGTGTTCAGCAGAAGGTGTCCTGCCGTGTGTCCCTCAAGGAAATCCAGCACTGCATTTGGTGATCATCCTTTACCTCCTTTGCCGCCTTCTCAAATCCCATGCTCAGGGGCTTAAACTCATGCCTCTGAGGATGAACAGAACCCAGATCTGGTTCTGGCTGCTCCTCCTCTGGAGCTTGCCGTATGCAAGCCGGTGTGCACACATGCACGCATGCACACACATGCACGCACATGTACACACATGTGCAAATACACGCACACATACACACAAACATGTGCACACACATATACACACGTGTGCATGTGCACACACACATACACACGTGTGCACACATGCACACATATACACACGTGTGCACATGCACGCACACATACACACAAACGTGTGCACATGCACATAAATACACACACACTCGCGTTCACACATGTGTGCATACACACGCACACACTGGTGCTGTTGTTTTTTTATTTTAAGCAAACACCATCTGACACCCTGAATGCACAGCAGGGGCTCAGCTGACTGTGGACAGCAGCCTGTCTTCCCTTCACTCTCTCAGGTCCACTGCGATGGGGGACCGGAGTTTCTCCCAAAAATCAGGAGATTAGGGAAGCTCCTGGAATGTCTGAGGACAACAGCAGGAGATTGTAGAGAGCACATGTCCAACGCTGCATGCACACACACACACACACTCACACACACTGTCACACGCCCTCCCTACTCTCAGGAGCACCCACCCCACACCCCACACCCCATTGCATCCAGTCCCGTTAACTGATCACTTCTCCCGCAGTAATATTCGAGGCTGTTCAGCAAACCTCCTTCTTTTGTTTCCTCTTCTCCATGCTGCTCTGCCGTCCTTCTGAGGGGCCTGCTTTGATTAATATCAACCCTCCCTCCCAACCTCTTTCCCGACCATTTGAAAGGGCAATTCCTCTTTTCAGCAGGGGCATTGATCAATTGATGCCAAGCAGGGGTCGGGATCGATACGGTTCCAGGGTCTTTGGATGCTGGGGTTTGATATCTTTTTCTTCCCCAACCCTCCCCCTTCTGCTACCCAGACCCAGAGCTTTAAGTTCCACTGGAGGGGCTTCTAGAACGCATTGCTGGGGCCCCCAAGAAGCCCAATGACCTTTAAAACAATGTGATAATCAGCTGGGCGGGACGGCTGCCAAAGACCATCCCGCTAATCCTAGGTGGCAGTTCCCTCCCCTCCCCCATCTCTGAAGCTCCCTGCTCTGGCAGCAGCTCCTCTCGTTCAAGAAGCCAGCCTCCCTGATCCCCTGGCTCGCTGGGAGGAGGGCACCAGCCCAGGTGGGCAGCAGGGTGAGCCCCTGCCGGCCCTCCCACTTCCTCCCTCGCTCCATCCCACCGCGTCTTTCCTGCGCTCCCAGATCTGCTGTAACTGACATTTTCCATCTGACAGGTTCTGTTTTCCCTGCCTCTGGTTGCCAGGGAAACAAGCGAAGAGGACCGCAGCCAGAGAGCTGTTAGCTGCCTTTTTAAGACGCCCTGGACATGCTGTTTGCACTTTCCATAATGGAAGCTGGGCACGGAGGCTTAAAAAACAAAACAGTACAGAAGAGGAGGCTAAAGTGGGAACAAGTTGGGGTGGGGATCCCCGCCAGGTTAATAGGAGAGTAAAAGAAGAAAGAAAAATCTTAGAAAATCTCACTCTTGGACAAAACCAGCCCCCTTCCTAAAAGGTCTGATTCTCTCCTTGATGTGCAAAAAAGGAGAAACTGGACCTCCAGACCCCTACCTCCTAACGTCTTCTATGAAGCCAAAATCTCTGCAGCCAAGCCTCAGCCTGGCTACAGGGAACCTGGGAGCTATTTGGATTGAAACACCCTCGAGGCTAAAAGATGCTCTAATGGAAGTGATGGGGTTTGCCTCCGATTTGGAGACCACACAGGCCTATCCTTCGAAAAAAGTTAGAGGGTTTTTGTTTTTTGTTTTAATCTTGAGGTACACTTGCTCCCCAGGCAACTAGGAGGCCAGATGCCGGAGTTTGAGAGAAAATGGCTGAACTGTAAGGCAGGGGAGGGGAAGGGAGGGGAGGGTGTCCTCTTCTTTCAGAAAACTTACTGGGGTTGGGTAGACAGAGATAGCTGTCACTCATCTCTGGGTCTTCTCAAAGCTGCCCTTGCTGTGCATGTGTGTGTGTACGTGTGCGTGCATGTGTGTGTGTGTACATGTCTGTGTGCGTGTGTGTGCATGTGTGTGCACATGCGTGTCTGTGTGTGCGTGTGTAAGTGTGTGTGCATGTGTGAGTGTGTGTGTGCACAAGTGCCTAAACACATGGGCGTACTTGGGTGGGCCTAAGTGAGCCCGATGGGAAGCAGGCAATGTTTACTGGGGAGCCGCCACAAGCAACGCCCTGTTTCTCTTCCGCTCCTCTTTCCTCCGCCTTTACCTCCACCCCAAGCGACCGAGTAATGGCTTGCTCTTCTCCACAGCCACCTCCACCAGACTCTGCCCATCTCACCCCAAAAACCCCAGCCCAGCACCCCACACTCCTGATCTTGTAGACCTTGATCTTCAAGGCAGGCGCCACATCACCAGGAATCACGGGTCACTATTTGTACTGCGTTTATCACCACGTGTTTGCACAGCATTAAACCTTCTTTCATATGCCATTTGAATGATGTAAAGTGCCCCTGCCTCGGCCCTGAGTTTCAGGCCTGCACTTTTATCTTCCTCCGTGCCTTTCAACCTGGACATCCCAGTGAGTCCTTCAAACTCAATCAATTCAGAACAGAACACATTGCCTTCTCCTCAAACTGGCTCCTTCACCCAGAGTTCCTGAGTCAAAGCTGCAGGGCAGTCCCTCCCCCACTCCCCTGCCACCACCACCCACACATACACACCAGGTCTGTCTACCCATCGTCGAACTTTGGATCCTACTTCTTGAGTATTTCCACGCTTTCCACCTGCTCCCCTCCTGACGCAGCCCAGGCTCCCACAATTTTCCCTGAGCTGTTGCAATTTTCTCCTGATCCGCCAACACCCCTCAACCACCCCCTATGCCCTCCCCTCCCCTAAGCTGCTGTCAGCAGTGATCTTTCCTGACACAGACCTGCCCTGCTGTGCAGCCCACAGTGATTCTGCTTAAGAGCAGATGCTAAACCCTGAGCCTGGCACCAAATGTCCTTCGCCACCTGACCTTAACTGAGCTTCCCAGCTCCTTCCCTCTACACCCAGCCCTCTGACCAGGCCTGCCACGCAGAGGCTGGAAGCCCTTTCACAACTCCGTGTCCTCAGCTTGGAAGTTTCTGCCTTATCCCTGCTTAGCCCAGCAAATGCTGACCCACGTCCCAGTCGAAGCCTCACCTGGCTGAACCGGGGATCCCCTCCATTCGATACTCACCTCTTCTGTCGAGCACCACACCCTGGGTTTGGTTACAGGCCTGTCGCCCCGCAGGTCTGAGCACTCTTCGGGGGTTGACGCCTTGCTCTGCACCCGCAGCACCTCGTGCAGTCCATTGCATGTCACATGTCACAGGTGCTCTTAAATGTTCTCCTTTTGTCTTCGCTGTGGGCCCTAGAAGGGGGAAAGACAGATCTCCTATAGTAAAAAGGAGGACATGACCCTCGTCATCCTGAACACTGGTCCACATGCATGATGACATCCCTGCATGAAGGAGCAAACCCGCTGGCTTAGAGGAAGGACCGATTTTTTTTTTTTTTTTGAAACACAGTCTTGCTCTGTCGCCCAGGCTGGAGTGCAGTGGCACCATCTCGGCTCACTGCAAGCTCCCGGGTTCACGCCATTCTCCTGCCTCAGCCTCCCAAATAGCTGGGACTACAGACGCCCGCCACCACGCCTGGCTAATTTTTTGTGTTTTTAGTAGAGACAGGGTTTCACCATGTTAGACAGGATGGTCTCCATCTCCTGGCCTTGTGATCTGCCCACCTCGGCCTCCCAAAGTGCTGGGATTACAGGTGTGAGCCACCGCACCTGGCCAAAGGACTGATTTTAAACGTATTCGTTTCATAATCTTTACAGTGCTATATTACAAAAATTTAAAGGATTAAAATGGGGCCGGGCACAGTATCTCGCGCCCGTAATCCCAGCTACTCAGGAGGCTGAGAAAGGAGAATCGCTTGAACCCAGGTGGCAGAGGTTGCAGTGAGCCGAGATCATGCCACTGCACTCCAGCCAGGGCGACAGAGCAAGACGCTGTCTCAAAAAAAAAAAAAAAAAAAAAAAAAAAGAGACAGTCAGGCTCCAAATTGGAGGAAATGAACTGGAATTGTTTGGGAGGTGCCACAGAGGACGTGGCAAGGGAGCAGGACAAAGCAGCCTGGATTATGGCACAGAGGGGATGCCAGATGGGGGAGGGGACGCCGGAGGGGAGAGGGGACGCCAGAGTGGGGAGGGGACGTTAGACAGGGGAGGGGATGTCAGATGAGGGGCAGCTGCCATATTAGCCAGGGGAGGCCAGTGGCTCACACCCTGAGCATGCGTGGGGAAGAGAAGAGAATGAACCCAAGGAGGTGATACTTGAGAACACCTAATTTCACATCAGAAGAGACTGAAACAGGCAGCAGAGAGACCATGAGAGCCAGGCGTGGTGACTCACGCCTGTAATCCCAGCACTTTGAGGGGGATTTTGACAAATCCCCATCTCTACTAAAAATGCAAAAATCAGCTAGGCATGGTGGCAGGTGCCTGTATTCCCAGCTACTAGGGAGGCTGAGGCCCGAGAATCACTTGAACCCAGGAGGTGGAGGTTGCGGTGAGGCAGTATTGCACCACTACGCTCCAGCCTGAGAGACTCCTTCTCAAAAGAAAAAAAAGAGAGAGACCATGAGAATATGTGTGTGATACAGCTGAGAACACGAAGAGCAGAGGCCGAGATGGACAGTCAGGCAAAGGGGCTCACGGATTATCTTTTTTCAAACACGTATTTATAGTTGACTCTTGAATAACACGAACTTGAACCACACGGGTGCATTTATTCATGGATTTTTTTCTGCCTCTGCCACCCCTGAGACAGCAAGACCAACCTTCCCCACACACACACACACCTTCCTCTTCTTCCCCAGCCTACTCAGTGTGAAGACCCTTAGGAGGATCCACTTCTGCTTAATGAATAGTAAATATGTTTTCTGTTCCTTACAATTTTCTTTTCTTTGCTTTTTTGAGATGGAGTCTCACTCTGTCACCCAGGCTGGAGTGAAGTGACATGATCTTGTCTCACTGCATCCTCCACCTCCAGGTTCAAGCAATTCTCCTGCCTCGGCCTCCCCAGTAGCTGGGAATACAGGCACCCACCAGCACACCCGGCGAATTTTTGTATTTTTAATGCAGATGGGGTTTCACCATGTTGACCAGATTGGTCTCAAACTCCTGACCTCAAGTGATCCACCCACCTCGGCCTCCCGAACTGCTGGGATGACAGGCATGAGCCACCATGGCCAGACTGCTCCTTACAATTTTCTTAATACCATTTTCTTTTCTGTAGCTTACTTTATTGTAAGAATAGAGCATATAACACATAAGACATACAAAGTAGGTGTTCGTTGACTGCTTGTGATATTGGTAAGGCTTCTGATCAAGTAATTAAGTTGTTGAGGAACTGAAATTTATATTCAGATTCTCCACTACATCAGGGTCCCTAAGGGTCAGTGCCCCTCACCCCCACATTGTTCAAGGGTCACCCGTAAGGTCATTATGCTATTTTCACACTTACAAAAGTAAAAAAGAAAACCCAGGGCAATTCCAATGAACTGTTGTGAGATGCTGAGGGGCCTGAGAGGTTGGGGCTCTCAGGGGTGCCAACGTGGGTGTGCAGGCTGGACAGAGGCAAGGGGCTTTGCAAAGGATAGACCATCAAGATGATGCAACTGGGCAGATGCCAGGGCAGGTGGAGCTAGAACGGCCCAGGTCGCCATGCCTCCCATTCTGTCTCCCCAGTTCCCTTCCCGTCTTTCCACTTGACTGTGATGTACACTGGGCTGGATGTGGGCTTCAGTGATCAGCCTTCACCTGCTCCTGCCTCACCTCCTCCGGGGATTCAGGTCACATGTGGCCAAGTGATGGAAACTGGCAATGGCTCCTGCAAGCCCAATACTGTTAATAACAGAAGGAATAAATTTTGTATTGCTGGTTTGGGGGTCACTGGGAGGGTCTCTAGGGCCACAGCCATCTTCTCCAGGTAGGCTGGAGCAAAGGCTTGGCTCTGAGGGTCTGTCTTGGATCTCCAGTGCCAGCTTAGTGCAGACACCATGGATGTCTGTGAGGGGACCCTCAACACAACGGTGCCATGCGGCCAGAGAGAGTGACACAGCTTGGAGCTCAGAGAAGCAGACAACTTAGGAGCTACCTCTCTTCATTATTCCAACCCTCAGAAACCTTGTTTTTCTTCCCAGAAGCAGAGTGCTGACTTGTTATAAATGCCAAGGTTGCTGCAGGAAGCTCAGGATCATTCCAGTATCCAGGTGGCCAAATCCCAGGAGACGAGAATGATCATGTATGCACCTCATTTGCATCACACTTAAATTCACAGAGCACTTTCCATCTTTCACGTGTTTTGTCCTCTCCATTACCCTGTCAGATAAGCAGGGAAGACATACATTTACCCTTCCTGTATGTGCGTCACACTTGGACAGCTCACTGAATGGGTTGTCAAATGATTACAGAGGGAAACTGAGGCCCTAAGACCTTAGGTCAACTGTCCAAGAGGCCAGAGTCAGAGCAGGCTCAAAAGAAGTTAGAAGACTAACTTCTAAGTCAGGACTCTACTTGGACATTATCACCTTCTAGAAGACATCCCTAATGATGATGATGGTGATGAGGATGATGATGATGATGATGATGATGATGATGATGGTGGTGGGGGCTTGTATAAGATTCATGTTGTGCAGGTTCACAATAGATAATAAAGTTGGAGAGAGGATCAAGAACCTGACTAAAGAGGATCTTTGGTGTCAAGGTCAGAAGTTTCCACTTTTCTCAGGAGCAGTGGGACCCCATATGTCTTCAGCAGAAAGTATGTAGTGGATTGAATAGTGATCCCCAAAAAGGTGTGTTCATGTCCTAATCCTCAGAACTTGTGACTGCACTCTTATTTGGAAAAAGGGTCTTTGCAGATGTAATTAAGTGGAAGATCTTAAGATGAGGTGACCACCCTTCTGAGTCTGCTCAAATTCTGGCCCCTTAGACAGTTGGTATAATGTTTCCGGGCCTCAGTATCCCTCTATATTCATTTGACAACCCACTAATGAATTGTCCAAGTACGATGCACGTACAAGACGGATAAACATATGTCTTCCTGCTTATCTGACGGGCTTGTGGAGAGGACAAAATAAATGAAAGATGGGAAAGCGCTCTGTGAATTAAAGTGTGATGCAAATGAGATAATTATCCTGGATTATCTGGGTGGGCCCTACGTCCTATCATAGGTGTCCTTATAAAAGAGAGGCAGAGGGAGATTATGCAGACAGAAGAGGTGGAGGCTATGTGACCACGGAGGCAGAGATTGGAGTGATACGGCCACAAGCCAAGGAACACAGCAGCCAGCAAAAACTGAAAGAAGCAAGGAAGGGTTCTCCCCTAGAGCCTCCAAGAGGGAGCGTGGCCCTGCCAGATTTCAGACTTGAGGCCTCCAGAGCTGTGAGAGAATAAACTTCCATTGTTTGAAGCCACCAAGGCTGCACAAATTTGTTACAGCGGCCACAGGACACTCATACAGGGTGAAATGTGCAATGCTGGAGGTATGGGCTTGGTTTCATTTGCTGTTCCCTCCACATTCAGGGCAGGCCCTGCTCACCTCTTTGGACTGATGGGGAGCCAGCCTCTGGGCCTGGCCCAAGGTCACAAAGTGGGTGAGCGCTAAGGTGGGACCAGGGCTTGAGTGTCCTTACCACATCCCAGGTTCTCCCTCACCAAACTCCAGAAGGCCAGGTGGGCCCCGGCTACTAAGAACTTTGTCCCTCCACACCCCACTCCATTTATTTGCTACCTAGACCCTACTCAGGATCTACAGATACTTCCATATGATTTTCACCAATGTAGTAAAGATTCAAAAGAAAAAATGGGGGGGATTGGGAAGCAGGCCCCAAGCTCTAGGAATAGTCCCCTTTCTCTGCCCATGCTATTGTGGTCATGCATAACTCAGCATAACTCTGAGGAGGCCATGATTGAGACTGGAGAATCCAGAGAACCCTTGGGAATGCCTCCCATTCTTGGGATGATCAATGTTTGAGGTCAGACCCAAATCTCTCTGATCCTCAGTTTATGCCTCTGCAAAATGGGATCATTTTCATATACTCCCCCACAGCCGTTACAAAGGATAAATTCAATCAGATAATGTGTGCCACGTGTTCAGGGAGATGGACGTGTCAAACTCTCCATGGATGATAGTGATGATGATGACGATGATGATGGTAAAGATGATAGTGATGATGATGATTGTAATGGTGATGATGGTGGTGGTGATGGTGATGGTAGTTAGTGATGATGGTGATGGTGATGATGATAGTGATGATGATGGTGATGGGGATGATGGTGATGGTGGTGATGAAGGTGATGGTAATGGTGATAATGGTGATGGTGGTGATGGTGATGGTGATGGTGGTGATGATGGTGATGGTGATGGTGGATGATGGTGATGACCATGATGATGGTGCTGATGGTAATGGTGATGATAATGGTGGTGATGGTGATGGAGGTGATGCTGGTCATGGTGATGGTAGTGGTGGTAGTGGTGGTGATGGTGGTAGTGGTGATTATGGTGATGGTGATTATCATGGTGATGGTGATGATGGTGGTGATGGTGATGATGATGGTGATAGTGATGGTGGTGATAATGGTGATGGTGATGGGGATGATGGTGATGGTGATGGTGGTGATGATGGTGGTGGTAATGGGGTGATGGTGAAGATAACAAGTGATTGAAGTGGGCAAGACTCCCAGGAGGCTGTGGGGCTCATTTAGGGGTCTGGGGAGTCCACAGGAAGAAATCCACATTCTCTAGCCTTTCTAGGTGAAGCAAACTTGCTGTGATTACACTAGAACAGCACGTACAATGCCCAGGTCTCCAGGACCATGCCAGCTGCCCACCCGGAGAAGCTATTTTCCTTTTCTACCCATAGAAAACCTTTGGGCGCCTCCACTCCTGAGGCACCAACAACCCCACTGTCAGCCCTTCGTTTCTCTTGCCTTTCCTGGATCAAGGAGCACTGCCAGGCTGCCTCTATCCCTGAGAGTTAGATCCAAATAATTGCCTTTGTTATGTTAATTTTGCAAGTGTCCCCCCCCACTCCAATTCTTTGTCATGCAGCGATTCCTATGTGTTGCTAAAAATACAAACGCATGACTCACACAGCTTCTGGCATGGGTAAAGGAAAGAGAACACGAATGGCCTTTCTGCTCTTTGGAGCCCAGCCAGGACACCAATCCAGCTGAGGGGCTGAGAATAAGCTTGTCTCCAGTTGCAGAAGGACAGAAAACAAAAGGCCCAGATGAGACAGAGGGCTCCAGGCTGGTCAGCTGCATCTCTGGGGCATGACATCACAGTTATGAAATCCTTTGCATGACTTGCTCTGTCATTTGGGGCATTGCCTTGTGAAAGGTTGGGATCTCAGTTCTCATTTAGGATCTTCTATATTCCACACCCACATGCTCATACCAGCCTCCATGTGCCCAGATGTGCCTGCTACTCATAGGCTCTCCACAACCTTGCACCAGCGAGGGGAAGGATAAATCTTCAGGGCACCAGCCTCATTCAGAAAAAGAAGACGGCCCCATTCTCACCCTTTCCCTGTGATTTCCCCCACCAGTCCACATGTCTCTACCCTGGGTATGCTTGTGCAGGTTGGACTTCATTTGCTTCAAGAACAGACCCTGAGGCCAAGAAGCAGCATCTCATGCCAGTGAAGAGATCAGACTCTAGAACCGGCAAGTCTGGCTCAGGCAACCTCTGCTTTTTTATCATCCAAATGGGAGTATTAACAGACACTCTTTGAGGGTGATGTGAGGATTAAGGAAGAGAGAACCTGCAAAGCCATCAGCCCAATGCCTGACCCAGGGAAAGGTTGAACCAGTGTCATCACTGAGGAGAACATATTGTTTTTATTGTAGTATTTGTGTTCCCAAATCCAGAGGTCATCTGGCTAGGCAGAGCCATACTTTGCTCTCCCAAATTTGGTCCCACTTCACCCCATGCTCAACTTACACTGGGGCCTTCTGCCCCTGCTTCCTGGGCACTTTAGCCTCTGAGTCAGGAGGGTGGTTGGCTGAAAAGCAAACACTGTAAGTCCCTGCCCCTGAGAGGCAGCAGCTGAAGAAAGAAAGCTTTCAAGAGCATTTGCTTGACAGCCAAAGCCCTCTGATGAATCAGGGTCCTTTTCTGATGACTTACTTTATTCTAGGTGACCTGCTGGGCCATATCCCACTTCCCTCCACGGTACTCAGCCGTCAGGAACAGGCATGTGGAGGAGGCAAAAGGGGATGGAGATCGATTTGTGCTTAGAAATAAGATGTGGAGGAGTCTGCCTCAGGTCCCCAGGAAAATCTGTCTTGCCTTGGCTGGAGCTGAGGGACTGGACATCTGGTCCCATGCATGAAGACCATCTGCCAGGGCCACCACCTCTTTCCTCCTGAGATGTTCTCCTCCCCAAATGCTCAGGCTCCCTGCAAATAGTTCTACCTCTCTGTGGTTAGTGTGCAGAGAAGGATTTGGAAATGGGTTGGGGCTGGGGTAGAGCTAGATAGAATACAGTAAGAATGATGCCCTGGGGCACTGTGGGGTCTCTGGGATGCTTTTCGTCCATTCAGCAAAATACATCAAGCATCTACTGTCTACGGTGTGGCATTCAATCGCATTGAATACGGAAAGGTGATCCTGGGGGTCAGGAAGGGAAATGAGACCACCCACAAGCAACCCCATCTCTAACCTGAGCACTGGCAGAAAGTAGCAGGCACTTCCTTCTAGGAAGGAAGTCACCATGTCCCAGGAAAGCTCAGCTGCCAATCTTGCTGGGCCCTCTGTGGGAAGATGGCAAAAGCAGAAATTGACCTCGTCATCAATGAGTATGGCACAGGGAGACAGATGGCAAGCTGAGCTCCTCACCTGGCTGGTGTCTATTTCATTAAAGTCTGAGCTAGTCCAGCAGTTGGAGTCTGTGTGTCACTAGAATACTTGTAGGTCATAGAGTACCTGTTGGACGATCAGGGCCCAGCCAGCAGCCACTGGGATATCAGCCAGAACATGGGGATAGGGTTCAGGGCCAACACCAATGGGGTTGGGCTCTGGGGTGAGAGGTGCCTATGAACTGTACCCTAGAGAGCCCAAAGACCATAGCCACTTCCCAGGCCTTCTTTACCCCAAAGGCATGTGATTTCCAAAGCTAGGTCATAAGCACATTGCAGCCTTCACTGGGTCTCTCTTGCATCCCTTCCTCTGGGGAAAGAGCCGCCATATTGTGATGACACTCAAGAGCCCTGTGGAAAATTCCAATGAAGAGGAACTGAGGCCTCCAACCAACAGCCAGCAACTACTTGCTTACCACATGACTAAGCCATCTTGGAGGCAGACTCTCCCGCCCCAGTGAAGCCTTCAGATGACTCTAGCCCTGACAACATCTTGACAAAAGGTTCAGGAGAGACGCCAACCTAGAACCACCCAGCTAAGCTGTTCCTGAATTTCCTGAATCACAGAAACTACGGGCAATAACAAATAGTTATTATTATTTGAATCCCTTAAGTTTTGAGGAAATTTGTGATGCAGCCACAGATAATGAATACAAGGACGTTCCATTCAGCTAGACATTCCTTGAGCTTTGATCCTTACTTGACTCTAGGAAGCAGGTGTTTCACCGAGCCTCCCACCTTATAGTCCTTTTCCCTGTACCTGCCTTGTCTTTTCCATCTAGTTCTTCGTGTCTATGCCACTTTATTTGTGATTTTCTCTATTTGGGGCCATCTAGGGGTGTTTTTTAGAGAAAGATTGTCACTTTTAATTTTTTAAGCCCAAAACAGCTGTAATCACCTTTTAATTATACATACAAGATAGAGACTGTGATACAGTTTGGCTGTGTCCCCACCCAAATCTCATCTTGAATTGTTATAATCGCCATGTGTCAAGGCAGGTCCAGGTGAAGATAATTGAATCATGGGGGCAGTTTCCCCCATACTGTTCTCATGATAGTGAATACATCTCATGAGATCTGAGTAGTTTATAAAGGGGAGTTTCCCTGCACATGCTCTCTTGCCTGCTGCCATGTAAGATGTGACTTTGCTCCTCATTCACCTTCTGCCATGATTGCAAGGCCTCCTTAACCATGTGGAACTGTGAGTCAATTAAATCTGTTTCCTTTATAAATTGGTCTCGGGTATGTCTTTATTAGCAGTGTGAGAACAGACTAATACAGGCTGGAAGGGGCAAGGCCAGAGAAAAGCTCGTAATTAAACCTCTGAGTCAGAGAGGGGTACATCCTGGCAGAAAGCCAATTCCTAAACTGGCCACTCCTCATCTAACTTGGGAGTTAAGTAGGACTTATTGTTATTAAGATGTTGAACTTTTAGAATGTTATTTTTATCATTTGCCTGCCAAAATAGATTCTATCTTCTTGCCCCGCTGGGATACATCATTGGAATAATGGCCTCCAATTAATTCATGCCTGCCTGTACCCGTGCCCTGAGTAGCCTCCTCCTTGACTGATTCTGGGCTTGGCCATGTGTTTGGCTTTAGCCAATGAAAGAATGGCAGGTGTGACACCATCAGAGGCTTCGAAAGTGCTTGTGTACCAGGAGCCCTAAAACTACCTTGAGAAGAGGCCCAGTTCGCCTTCTGGAGAATGAGAGGCCACATGGAGCAGAGATGGGCCATCTCGGCTGCGACTCTAGACCAACAAGCCTGCTGCCACCTGCCAGGAGGCAAGCAAAGCCACCTCAGACCCCCAGCACCAGCCGAGCCAACAGCTTGCCATACGAATCAGCCAAACGGCCTGGAAAAGAACTACCCAGCCGATCCACAGAAAACAAATAATCAATGTTATTTCAAGCCATTAAATGTTGAGGTGGCTTGTTACCGGTACACTCTCCAACCTCTATCCCACCATGTGTTGCTGGAGGACAAAGACTCTATTTTATTTACATTTGCATTTCCATTCCATGTCTTTCCATGGGTATTTCCATTGCATGCCCTGTACACATGTATGGGCGTCCACATGCACATGTATGTGTGCATGGCACACATAGAAACATGCACACATGTACATGCAACATGTATGCACACACACTTCTCTCACATGCTTAACTCCAAATTAATTGTAGACACGAATTTCTTTCTTTTTAATTTTTTTTTTTTTGAAATGGAGTTTTGCTGTTGTTACCCAGATGGAGCACAATGGTATGATCTCTGCTCACAGGCACCTGCCACCACGCCCAGCTGATGTTTGCATTTTTAGCAGAGACAGGGTTTCGCCATGTTGGCCAAGCTGGTCTTGAATTCCTGACCACAGGTGATCCGCCCGCCTCGGCCTCCCAAAGTGCTGGGATTACAGGAGTGAGCCACTACACCCGGCCTCTTTTTAATTTTTGTTTTAGATTCAGCGAGTTCGTGTGCAGGTTTGTTATGTGGATATATTTCATGACGCTGGAGTTTGAGCTTCTGCTGACTCCATCACCCAAATAGTGAATATAGCACCCAATAGGAAGTTTCTCAAGCCCTGGCCCCCTCCCTCCCTCTCCACTTCTGGAGTCCCCCGTGTCTATTGTTCTGTCTTTATGACCATGGAACCCAGTGTTTGGCTCTCACTTATAAGTAATAACATAGCTGTATGAATCTCAAGCGTCCCTTCTGCAACCTCCTCTTGGGATTTTCACTGCACCGTCGGTGCCTGGCAGCCCGGACAGCAGGTGTAGACACCCTGCATTCTCAGGCTTTAGAGAAGGTCACTCTAAATGCTGACCGGGACACAGCCCTTCCCCTTCCGGTGCTTCGACACCATAGACAGGTGGCGGAGGGGAAGAGCTGTCAGCGTGTTCTCGGCTAGCTGGGCAATAAGACCTGCAAGAGGTGGTGATGGAGGCCTCACAGGGCAACAGGGACCACTCCTTTAATCCCTTTTCCAGGGGTAGAACGTATGGGGTCCCAGGCCATCTGCTGGAACTACCTCTGTCTGCACAGTTGAGACTTCCCGCTGGCTGGGGCCTGAGTGAATTGAGCTATGACCAAAGTTTCTCATGGCAGCCTGAGGGACCTTTTACCATCCGTGCTGTGATCTGAGCCTGAGAAATAGCAGCCTGCCTCCCCCGGCTCCGTAACAACAGGGCGCTTAACTCACCATCCCCTACACTGGCCACTTGGGAGAGCTTCTCAGAGCTTATGGGGTCCAGGGTCAGTCTTTCATTCCGAAGCAGCCCCACATTCAGAGCTACTTGCCAGAGACAGGCAGGTTAGACGTAGGCCACACCTGGGATCCAGGTCTGCACCAGGCTTGGTGCTCTGGCCCTGCAGTCTCCAGCCTGGTGGCTGGTCCCAGGGAAGCCTTCCTCCTGCCCCTGTGAATGCCTGGGACCTGGAATTACTCCCCTGCTCTCAGTCCCAAAGGCCCAAGCCAATTCTATGAGAAATGCTCAGGAACGACTGCTTTTAACAAAATGTTGCCCCCAGATACAGTCAAACACTGTTTCGGGAGTGTAAGTTGCTGTAAGCTTTATGAGGGTAATTTGACAATATATATAACGTTTTAAAGTGGTCATTCCATTGATATAGCACTTTTACGAATTTACCTTCAAGGACACAAAGTTTAAGGATATTGAATTCAGTGTTGCTCATAACAGCAAAAGAAACTGGGAGCAACGGATCATCTGTGCCCCCAGGACAAGGCAGACCCAAAGAGCAAGTGAACAAAACGAAAAGGCATCAAAGAGAGGAAGTTTGTTTGTTTGGGGTTATTTTTTGGCCAGTTAGAATACACACATTTTAGGGTCAGAACAGAATACTCAAATATTAACTAAGAATACTTATTTTTTATTTAGTTATGTATTTTAACACATGTTATATAGAATTATAATTTAGAAATATTGCTTTTTTCAACCCCTATATTTTGTGAAATAACCTCTTTCTGTTCATTTTTGACTGAGTGTCCTGGGCGCCACCAAATACCCTTTTGGGTCATTGAGTAATTTTCAGAAGGCGCCATCTCACTGGAAATTTTATTCTGGGCCATGGGGGAACATTTACTTCATATGAGGACAGGCTTTCATTTGGTTTTGTTTCATCCATTCATCTTGCAGGGGAATATTCATGCTTTCCACAAGAGAGGTAGCTATTTACTTACTGTATTGCTTTTTTTTTTTTTTTTTTTTTTTTTTTTTTGAGGCAAGTTCTCGCTCTGTTGCCCGGGCTGGAGTGCAGTGGCACGATCACAGCTCACTGCAGCTTCAACCTCCTACCCCAGCCTCCTGAGTAGCTGGAATTACAGGTAAGCACCACTAGGCCAGCTAATTTTTAGTATGTTTTTTGGTAGAGATCAGGTTTCTCCATGTTGCCCAGGCTCGTCTTGAACTCCTGGGCTCAAGAGGCCTCCCAAAGTGCTGGGATTATGCATTGCACTTTAAAACAATATTTAAAGGTCTGTTTACAATACCATTGATTAAAGCCTAATAGAGGAAATGTAAGATAATCTTTATTTTTGAGGGAATTAGTTTTAAATCTTGCTTTATATTAACTTATGCACAATAAATGTCTATCAATATGGGTTTCCCTTAATCAGTTATGACACAGCCATAGAGTCGAGTACTATATAACCTTTAAAATGATCAAGAGATCTTGAGCACAGAAAGATATCTGCAGTGTATTTCTAAATGAAAACAGCAAACTGCAGAACAATATATACAGTATAATTCTATTTTTCAATACATACATACATATATGTATATATATACATATATACATATATGTGTTAATATTCACAGAAAATGATATAGATTAAAATATATCATATTACTAATAGTTACTGAGACTGATAGGATTGAGAAAGCTTTCGCTTTTTCTTTCTATATATCTGTTGTCCTAAAATTTTCTTATAAATGAGTATAGATTCCTTTTACAATTATAAAAAAGGTTAAAATTAAATATAAATGTATTGTGCCAATTCTAAAATTACCAACCATAAGTTGCTCATCAGATTTATATGATAGACTTCATGATGCTTAATATTTGTGGATAAATTATCATTTCTGCTGTATAGATAATGCCACTTCATAAATAAACAGGAAATCAAGTGGATTTCCAAAATCCGAAGTAGACCCTCTCTATAAATTAAAGGAGCCTGAAGACCCTGGCATGATTCTCAGAGAACAAATGTTTCCAATGTAACCCCCTGAACTGATCCATGAGGACATGCCAACCTCAGGGCTTAGAAGCTCTTGCAGGGGCCTCCTGGGATTGTAACTAAAACCACAGTTACATTCTCTTTTAATGAGCCCACAGGCACACCAGAGATCCCTGCTGCATTCGTCAGGAGGTACTAGGGGACAGGCTCGCTATGGACAACCAGTCCCCCACTGAGAGCTAGAAAGCTGGGTATGTGAGACACCCAGGAGCTCTCAAGGCAGGGGGACTTGAACAGGCGGGCCAGGACCCCAGAGTGAAGGGAGACCCCATGGGCTAATCATGACATTCTACACTTCTCTCCTTCCTGGGGTGTCTGTTGATCCATTAATGATTTGGACAGAGGGCCAGGAAGCTCACCAGACAACAGCCCCTAAGAGACAGAGAAACTGAGCCATTTCAGCCATCCCATGGGGCTGGATGCCAAGCATCGGAATTCAGATCTATTTAGGAAGCCAGGATTTATAGGGATCAGGAGACAACGGGATCCCAGAAAGAAAAGAAGATGCCCAGAGAAGTCAATTCGACACACTGGGCCGCTGTTGTTTGCAAGGTATTCAGTGGTTTCGAAGTGGCACAGGCCACGAGGAGGGAGGTGGGGAGGCAGAGGCAATATCTGAAGAGATACCGGCTGGGAATTTTCTAACTTGACAAAAGACATCAAGGACACATATTCAAGAAGCACTTAGAACCCCAAGCAGAAGCATTATAAACACACACACACACACACACACACACACACACACACACACACAGACACACAGTCTCCCTGGTACGTCATAATAAACCTGCTGAAAAGCAAAGACAAAAAGAAAATATCAAAAGCAACAACAACAACAAAAACACATTAGCTTCACAGGATCAAGAATTCAAATGACAGCTGATTCTCAACACAAACGTGGAATGAATGACATCTTTAAAATTCCAAAAGAAACTAAAAATTGACTAGAAAACTAAAATATCCTTCAAAAGCAAGGTGAATAGACCCAACAGAAAAGCAAACATTTGTTCACCAAGAGATATGCACAAGAGTGTTCATGGCAATGTTAAATACTGTTATACTAATGTCAGACACGGAAACAGACCGGGCGCTGTGGCTCACGCCTGGAATCCCAGCACTATGGGAGGCGAAGGCAGGTGGATCACTTGAGGCCAGGAGTTCGAGACCAGCCTGGCCAACATGGTGAAACCCTGTCTCTACAAAAAATACGAAAATTAGCCAGGCAGGGTGGCATGTGCCTATAGTCCCAGCTACTCGGGAGGCTGGGGCAGGAGAATTGTTTGAACCCAAGAGGCGGAGGTTGTGGTGAGCTGAGATCGCACCATTGCACTCCAGCAGCCTGGGCAACAGAGTGAGACTCTGTCAAAAAACTAAAAAAAAAAATAAATAAACAAAAACACCAACGAAACAAACAAACCAACCTGGAAACAGCTCAACACCCATCAGCATTAGAAGACATAAACTGTGGTAAGATTTGTAACGCTGAATGTCACGCAGCCATGAGAATGAATGAACTAGGACTATACCTAACAGCCTGGAAGAATCTTTCAGACACTGAATGAAGGCGGCAGAGACAAAAACAACAAGCTAACTTTTGGTGTCAGAAACCAGGGCAGTGTTTACCTTAGGAGCAGTAGTGATGAGAAGGGGCTTGGGAGGCAGCAGGCGGGAGGGGGAAGGGGGAGGTTCTGGGGAACTGGTAACGTTCTGTTTCTTGATGTGGGATCTGGTTGCACGGCTATGCTCACTTAGTGAAAATGTATCAAGCTGTGCATTTCTAATGTATGTGATTTTCTGAATGTATGCTCGATTTTAATAAATAATTTATATATAACATGGAAGCTAAACTCTAATTTTTACAAGACAAATTCTAAAGAAAGAGCTAATATTTAGTGCCAAATGCACAGTAGGTGGTGAATAATTTTTTAAAGCACAGAGAACCCTCAGATGTAAGATTATAGATTCCCGGCTTTCCTGGCGTGCCCGGGTTTCTCTAAGCATTGACTCACATCTTTACTTAGTATACCTGAAGTTTTTTCTAATTACAAGAGGGAATACGTAATTATTATAAGAAATTTAGAAAAATATAGAAAAAGTAAGGAAGAAAAATATAAAATACCCACGACCCCACGACTTCGAGTTTATGTAAAGTGTTTTTATTTCTCATCTTTTTGCACACTTTTACACTAATGTTTTGTAAGTGTGCGTTTTTACCTTATTCATTTAGCAGCATGCGATGAACACTTTTCTTTCTTATAATAAAGAAATAAAAGCGAGGGTAAGATAAAGACATTTCCAGACTTCCCCTCCAAAAAGAAAAGAAAGAATTCATTGCCAACAACTCACACGAAAAGATAGGTAAAGAGGAGATTTTTAAGCGAAGGAGTATAATCCCAGCTGGAAACCAAAAAAATGAGGCAACAAAGAAAATCCCTGGGAAAGGTAAACATTTGGGCAAATGTAAATGAATTTTGACTACGTAAAACAAAATGAATAGAAAATAAAAATTCAGGTTAAAACATATAAAGGCTTAAATGACAAGGAAACAATAGCGTTGAAAGGTAGGAGGGGTAAATAGTGTAAAAGCTTTCCAAAGTTCCAGCCTTGTCTGGGAAGTGGTAAAAGTTTTGCTCTATATTAATCTTCAGTAAATCAAGGATGCATGCTCTAACCTCAAGTAGAATCAGCACTGCAAGAATAGTAAAAGACAGTTTCACTAACAAGCTAACGATGGAGGAAATGAAATAATAGGATTTACTCGTTTCATCCAAAAAAAAAAAAAAGGCAAGAAAGGAAAGAAAAAAATGAACGTAGAATAGATGGGATAAATATAAAACCCACAGTAAGATGGTAGGTTTAAACCCAAACAAATCAGTTATTGGATTAAATGTTCAACTAACATGCCAACGTTTATTAAACAATATATAACAAGTGTTCAAGGTTGGACTAATATGGTGAAAATTGGACTGAATACTCCAATTCAAAGACGAAGATTTTCAGACTTGATATTTTAAAATCAAACTATATGCTCCTGATGATATCACAGAAATGCTGAAAGTCGAAGGATGAAAAACAGCATGGGTTTATTCCTGGCTCCTGGAAGGGGCACCAGGTGCTGGGTGACCTCTGGGGCATGACTGGGCCTCCACGGCCTTGGTGAGTCTCATGCAAGCATTCAATGCTCCCTGGAGGACGTGGCCAGCATTGCTCTACTCACATTTCATCGCCAAAGCACACCACACGGCTGCCACCCCCTCCAGGGACTGAGGAGCACAGCACCCCATGCACAAAGTGAGCCCAATGCCACACGGTCCCTGCAGGTGGCCAGCCCAGCGGGAGAGGCCAAGTGTGGGCTGTGGCTTTCACTTTTGGCCATGGTCAAAGACTTCACCTCAGCCGGTCTCCAGCAGATGTCCCCTCCCAGTCATAACACTAAGGGCAGCTGGGCACGGTGGCTCACGCCTGTAATCCCAGCACTTTGGGAGGCCGAGGCAAGAGGATCACTTGAGATCAGTAGTTTGAGACAAGCCTGGGCAACATAGCAAAGCTCAGTCTCTACAAAAAATACAAAAATTAGCCAGATGTGGTGGCACACGCTTGTAGTCCCAGCTACTCGGGAGGCTGAGGCGGGAGGATCATTTGAGCCCAGGAGGTGGAGGTTGAAGTGAGCTGAGATTGCTCCACTGCATTCCAGCCTGGGCGATAGAGCCAGACCCTGTCTCAAAAAACAAACAAACAAAAAAAACAAAACAACAACAACAAAACGGGTCAAGCACATACATGGACAGCTGGAACCCATCTCGCCCGCACGTGCCCTCCTGCCAGGTGGTCACAGGCCTCACTGGGTCCAATTTTGTCCAGGTCACCAGTGGTTTCAGATTTGGACGAGAAGATAATGGCTTCACCTTGGACGCTCTGGGCTGATGCACTTGGGGAAGATTCTGTGAGCTTTAGGACTTTGGGAAGAGTCGGCATCCAGTAGGCAGGAAGGTGCACATGCCAGGAGCTCAGGGGGAGCCTTGCCCTAGAGATACAGGTGCAGACGGGCCCCAGTTATCTTTTCCTGCACAAATAACAGCCCCTAACTTAGTGGTGTCAAATGACCATTTTATGATGCACATCTGTGGGTCAGGAATTTGGAAGAAACCATCCACAGCGTGGGTGGTGTGTGTCTGTGCTGTGGCATCTGGGACCGCAGTAGGGAAGAGGTCTCGGGCTGGGAGTGTGTGAGTGTGGGACCCAATCCCCATCCTGACCTGAGAAATGGTGTGACCTCAATACTGATGAGCTGTCAGAGGGAAATGAAGAGCCCAGCCACTTCCCTGGAGGCCCACACCTCCCCTAAGCTCTCTCCACACCAAATGTGGGCCTCAAGAGGGGGTTCCCAGAGCCCCCAAGGCCCATGCTCTGTCGCCCTCTGGAGACACCCCAGCCCCCGCTGCTCCTCCACTCACACGCACACTCACACACCCTCACACACATATTCACACACCTTGCACACACACACTCACACAGACTCTTCCGAACAGGCGAGACGGTGCCTCTTGCTCAGACACGAGACCCCTTTCCGGACCAAAGGACAAACAGTGAAGCAAGGGCTAGAGGCCTCCTCATCCCGTTGTCGTTTTGATTGGCGGCCCTGGATTCTTCAGGCAGTGGAGAGGGAGGAGGTGCTGATGAAATCTCACAGGGAAGCTGATGAGAAGCAGCAGCCAAGAACTGCCCACTCGTGGGAGCAGCCTGCCTCTTCCCACCTCTGCCAGGAGGGTGTGGTCACTGGAATTCCCCAGCTGGAGAAAGGAGGTCGCGGGAAGGTCACCCCTCCCAGCGGAGGGAGGAGAGTGCCCTGTGCCCTGTGCTCAGGAGAGGTTGGGGCCGCACCCACCTGGCGTTGCCACACCTCTGGCCTCGGTGCTCCCAGTCCCTTCATCAGTGCAAGCCTCGGCTCCTGCCTCTGTCAAATGGGCATTTTATTATCATAAAGCTTCCCAGGTCATTTTTGGAGAATCCCATGGCGGCCCTCATGAAAGCACCCCGTACACTGTTAATGCAGGCACTGTAAAATACTATCATTAAAAATCGTATTTTCTGGCCAGGTACAGTGGCTCAAACCTGTAATCCCAGCACTTTGGGAGGCCAAGGCAGGCGAATCACCTGAGGTCAGGAGTTCAAGACCAGCCTGGACAACATGGTGAAATGCTGTCTCTACTAGAATTACAAAAATTAGCCAGGCAAGGTGGTGGGCGCCTGTAATCCCAGCTACTCAGGATGTTGAGGCACAAGAATTGCTTGAATTAGGGAGGCAGAGGTCGCAGTGAGTCGAGATGACACCACTGCACTCCAGCCTGGACAACAGAGGGAGACTCTGTCTCAAAAAAATAAATAAATAAAAATCCTATTTTCTGTTAGTGGAGGGGGCAGAGGACAGATTCTGGGAACTATATGTGCACTCAGGACCTCTTCCAGCATTGCATGGAAATGATCTCTGGGGCCTAAGGAAGCAAGGGGAGGGCCATAAAGGGTGCCCTGGAGCCAGGAAAGGGCATGGAGGCAGTGTGGCCTGTTAGGCAAGTGGCATCACGATTTCTGCCAGGCCCTGCCCCAGCACCCTGCAGAGCCAGGGTTCTTCCTCTCCTGCCTTGCCCCAAATGGTTTCCAGAAAAGACACTGTTGCCATGGGAACACTTGTCCAATTATTCTACTTTGCAGAAAATCACTTTTCAGCCAACTTGGCTAGAACGCATGCCTTCTACCAAGCAAAAGTGGCGTCTTGGTGTTTGGCCTCACCCACAACCAAATATTTGAGTGGAAAAGTGGCCAGGGGACTCAGGCCCCAAGAGAGACGGTCATCCAGCTGGAGATGGCAGGAGAGCCCCAAGCCCTGTAATAAACCGCAGGTGGACTCCCAATGTCTGCAAGTTGACAGACGAGTAGGAGCCTCCTTGAGGGACGAAGGGACAGCAGGAGTGGAGAAGGATTGAGGTTATTCGATTCCACTCAACCAGTAGCCCTGAAGACCAAGCTCTGCTAGACGATAGGAAAGCAGGATGCTTCCAGCACCGCTGTCTGCCTCCATGGGGGGCTCAGAGTCCAAAGGGGAGTGGATGCTGGTGAGCAGATTAACAATAAGTGACAAGGACAAAGATAGAATATGTTCTAGGTAGTAAGAAGTAGCTCAACGGAGGAGAGAGAATGGAGGAGGGTAACTTGGAGGCTGGGTTTTGACGTATGAATAGGAGTTTGCCAAGCAGACAAAGGGTGAGGGAGGGTGCTCTGGGCAGAGGAAACACGAGTAAGGAAAGGAGTCATGGAACAACAAAGTACATTATGAGAACAACAGGTCGTTGAGTCGTGTCCCGGTATAAAACACCAAGGCGGAGAGGCAGGATCATCAGATTGGAAGCTGAGTGTGCCCCGCAGAGTCCAGTGTTTGGCCTGTGTGCAGCGGGAAGAACCCCCATCAGACTGGCATTTGACAAAGGCAGGCAGGACAGAGAGCAGGAAGGAAGGGCAGAAGACCAGCCAGGAGGCAAGAGGCAAAGAAGCCTGAACCGGTGCCAGTGTCAGGCAAAAGGAGCAGGGAGAGAGGATCAGCAGGCCTGGGTCTTGGGGGATGCAGAGCCAGGGCCAGGAATGAGGAGAAGGCCCTGCCAGTTCTCAGCCTCAGGAGACAAAGTTTAGAGATGGCTTAAACCAAATGCGGGACAGAGGAAGGCTTGGTCTGGAGGGTGGAAATGGGGCAGATTGAGTCACTCTGAGGAGGAGGGGCCCAGGAAGCATCGAGGAGGTCGGCAGTGTCAAGTATTATTGAGCCAGATTGCCTGAGTTCCAACCCCAGCACTGCAGAATACTAGCTGTGTGGCCTTAGGCAAATGACTGAACCTCTCTGAGGCTGTTTCGTCTTCTGTAAAATAGCCCCCACCTCACTGGGCCCTTATGAGGATTCACTGAGGTTCATGTGAAAGGCATATAGCCCAGGATGGGTGTTGATATGGGCTCTTAAGGCCCAGACTCCCTGGCTCCCTGGCCAGGGTCCTCCTGCAGCCTCCACGGCATAGGGTCCCTGTGAGGCTCAGCAAAATGTGTTGCATGCAGGGCCGCCCCTTGCCAGGCCCATTAGCCTACCTGGTGCCCTCCAGGGTGAAGACCACCTTGTCCAGCTGCTTCTCCTCCCCATAACTCACCCGGCCATGCTAGGTTCAGCAAAGCGAAGATACATTTTCACAAGCAAGGAAGACCCAAGTTGCACCTAGAAATGTATGGCATGCTGTATCACATGGAAAATGGCAACATCTGAAATTCCAGGCTCCCTCCAGCTCCCCACTGAACGCACATCCTCCAGGGACATCCCAGAGGCAGAAGAGGTGGGAAGAAGGGGCCGGGTTCCCCCACGCCTGAGTCCCTGCTGTGGATTAGGGATGCCCCTCTAAGTTCAGATTGGCAGCTGTCTATTCAACCATGTCTACCCTGCTTCCCTGGGGGTGGGAAGGACTCGTTCTCTTACACAACTTGTTCCACCTTTAGGAATCAGCGGACAGTGGGTCACAGCAAGAAAATCCTCCCACCACTCAGATTAGAACAAAAGGTGCCTTCAACGGCCCCGCAGTGGTCTCCTCCTTCCTAGCGGCTTCTGGTGTGTGCAGAACCAACAGCATGATGAGGTCAAAGACCAAGCCAGGACCCGCTCAGCCCAGGAGGAGGGAAAGGCTTTCAAAAACCATGATTTGAACTCACTTAGTTGCTCTTCAGTGAAGTGCAAAGCCCTTGGTTCCCTGCACGCACACCAGCACACCCAGCCTGCGCACTCCTCTCTGCTCCTCCTGAGACACTGTAGGCTGTATATACACGAGCACCCGGTCCTCCCTCACTCATGTCATCTCGGGTGCTCCTGCGAGAGGCCCTCCCTGCCTGTGAGTTCCTAGTCTCCGGGGCCTGCCTTAATCACTTGGCATGTGTTGGTTGGACATTAATCCCGGGCTCGGTATTTGACCGACCTGGGTGACATTAGTTTTTGGGGAACAGAGGCGTTCTTCCAGCTTGTCTGCTCTGCGGACTTTGTGTGCATGTGGGTGGCTGTGCTCAACGGATGACCTGGCACTTGGGATGGGACAGTCCAGTCTTCCACCTCCTGGCCGTGTCTTAGAGAAGTCTGAGGAGATGACTTCCCTGGACGATACGCACCTGTCCGCCAGATGTGCCGCCGGCCCTTCACCAGCAAAGCCACCCGGAGGGTAGCTCTGGCATGGAGAGCTTTTCAGCAGCCCTGCGCTCCGCAAAGATGCTCACCTGGCTCAAGCCACTTCCACCTTCCTCCTCCTGGGCCTAGCGCAGTGCCAGGCGTGTAGGAGATATGGGCAAATGTGTGTGAATTCATTCATTCATTCATCTCTAAGACGGTCTCAATTCTCCCTAGTGGCCAGCATTCCTCTGCAAGAGACTGGGAACCTGGCATGCATCTGTGTAAGAAAACCCTCTGCAGAGAGCTGGTAGGGCCATATGGCCCCCGAAGAACAAAACAGAATAAGCCGGTATGGGGGACTAGGCAGGGTCATGTCCAGGTGCCAGGGAGCATAAGTACCGGTAGGCAGCTCCACCAAGGCTGGCTGCTGACGGCAGAGAGCAGACTGGGGGAGTCCAGATGTAAAGGCCAAGGTGTGACCTTGACCCCCAAAGGAGTGGAGGAGAGACGGAGGCAGCAGGACTCTCCTACAGAGCAGTGGTCAGTGCCCGAGGAGCATGTGAATGGCACTCCCTCAGGATAGCTCCGCCCACCCGGCCACCCCTCCCCATCACTGCCCCCCCCGCCCCGCCCCCTGCTCAGGAAGCAGAGGCTGGCATCCACAAGCCAGGAATTCCTAGACCCCCGGGGCGTCTGGGAACATCTCTATCTGCTAAGCCCCCCC
The DNA here is from genome assembly GCF_024542745.1 of Macaca thibetana thibetana. Taxonomy (NCBI): domain Eukaryota; kingdom Metazoa; phylum Chordata; class Mammalia; order Primates; family Cercopithecidae; genus Macaca; species Macaca thibetana. The sequence goes on along the minus strand of NC_065593.1, from coordinate 61,895,918 downwards.
CACCCCCCACCGCTTCCCAGGACAAGGACCTCACTGCTAACTCTGGGGAACCTTCATTGTTGGCATCTGCTGGAGATGGCCCCTGGGACCTTCAGGGCCTCAGACAGCCACCCACACACCCACCCCAATTTCCCAGACCATGCAACAGTGTGCTTGAGGGGCATCTCAGAGCAGGGCATGATCGTGAGCTTGCGGCTCCACAGACCCGGATTGGAAAATAGCACTTACTGTTGCGTGTCCTTGAACAAGCCGCCCTCCCAGGCCTGAGGTTTGCTCATCTATTCTGTGGAGGGGATGACGCTGCCCCCGCCCCCAGAACTGCTGGGAAGGGGAGCCACAGGGTGACATGCAGACAGCACCTGAGACAGAGCTCTCCCCTCCTCTCCGCCGCCTCCCGCCCCATCCTGCTCCGTGAGTGGCGTGATCACATCTTCCGCACCCAAAACTGAAACACGTGGTTTGACAAAGGATTTCTGGGCTCTTCTTAGATACACAAGAGGGGTTGAAGGATTCCATCTGAATGTCAAAATGGCAGGAAATCCACATCCTCCAGGTGGAGCTGACTTTGAAAACGGGACAGCTCTGGGACTCCAGACTGAGTCTCCTACATAGACACAAGGGTTGGTCCTGCCTGACCCCAGATGTCCAACCTTCCCCCTCACCTGCTACCTCACCCATTACCCAGAGGCCTGGGCTGCAGGGTGCCCGCCCCTGTCCTTGATGCAGCAACAAGGACTCGACGTCCCTGGCTTAGCATGGAGCTGGTGCCAAGAGCAGCCCACCAGGCAGAGGAAGAGAACTGAGTCCACCACTATCGGGGAGGGAAATGATGCCAATCGTAAAAGCATCAGACCCTCCCTGGCTCCGGCATCCCTGCAGGTGGAGACAGACCCCAAACAGGTGCCTGGGCTTCCACTACAAATCACCCTATTGGAAAAAAGGGGGAAAAGATATCCATAATGGAAAACCATGACTCAGTTTGGTGGGTTTGTTTGTTGTTTGAGGCAAAGCTCTCAGCTCTGTGGAACAATCCCAGGTTCCTCATAATTTAATCAAAAGGTGGGGCATTTGGTCCACCCTGAAGGGCCAGGCATCAATTTCTGGATGTCTGTTCAGTTGGAAGAAGAATGAATCTCTTCTTTTCTAAAACAATAAAAAGGTGGATAATTAGCGTGTAATGGTTAATGGGTAATTTTACAGGGGTGAGCTGAGTTCATAACATCATTCTGAATATATTTGCATTTAACTGAACTCCTTTTTTCTCTCTCTCTTCTGTGATTTTTTTTGTTGTCACTGTAATTATTTTAATTGAGTTCTTCCTCTAATGAAAACAAAGAACAATGTCTGTGGGAGGCTTCTGAGGTGGCTGTGAGCTCCCCGGTGCCTCCTCTCCCAAGTCAGCTCAGAGTCCCCAAGCCCCTCACTCAGCCTCTGGAGGGTTCTGCCCTCTCCACCTGCTCTCTCACTCGGCTCCACTGATGACAGGAATAGGCAGGGAGGCTTTGCGTATGCATGTGTGCCTGTGTGTGTGAGGGCATGTGTGTGCATGTGTGTCCGTGTGTGCATGTATATGCATGTGGGGGCGTGCATTCGTTCATGTGTGTGCATGTGTGTGAGCATGTTGTCTGTGCATGTATATGCATGTGGGGTATGCATGCACTCATGTGTGTGCATGCATGTGTGTGCATGTATGGCGTGCACATGTGTGTGCATGTGTGTGAGCATGCATCCGTGTGTGCATGTGTGTGTATATGCATGTGGGGTGTGCATGCATCCATGTGTGTACATGTATATGCATGTGGGGTGTGCATGTGTTCATGTGTGCATGCATGCATGTGTGTATGTGTGTGTGTGTGTGCGTGCATGTGTATGCTTTTGTGTGTGTATTTGCCTTCCTTCATTGACGCCCACCTGTTCCGGGACAGAGTCTTGCTATGTTGTCCAGGCTGGACAGTACAGTGGCTATTCACAGGCGTGATCACAGCTCACTGCAGCTTCGATCTCCTAGCCTCAAGTGATCATCCCGCCTCAGCCTCTGAGTAGCTGGGAGCGCAGGTGCCCGCTACCACGCCAGCTTCAGTGCAGATGTGCAAAGGCACAAAGTGGACACTCAGGAAGCTCAGAGAGAGCCTGTGGTCCCCAGGAAAGGCAGCTCAAAGCCAGCTCCTAGGGACAAGATCAGCAAAGAGCGAGCTTCATGCATCACATGTCGACCACCTTGGCTTTGGGGTCCTAAATGTACCAAACACAGGGAGGACAGGAAGACGTGCCTGCTCGCAGAAGCCTCTGTCCCAGCACAGAAGGACAGCCCTCATTTCTTCAGCCCCCTGTCCCTCCACATGGTCACCAGGAGCATTGCTCAAGAAGGCCAGTCCCTGGGAAGGAACAGTAACCTTCCCAGAATGAAAGCCGAAGTCTAGGCCACAATGGGGCCATCTGTGAGGCCGACAGGGCCTCAGCACAGCCGGGGACACAAGCGGGCAGCAGACCCTGGAAGACTCCCTCACTGGAAGTCCTGGGCAGGAGGGGCCCCTGCCCACACACTCGGCCCAGCCCAGCGGCGCACCTCTCCCAGAGCCAGTCCCTTCTCCCTCTGTCCCAGTAACAAACGTTTCCTCCCGGGAGAGCTGAGTGGCTGGGGGGCGGGGCAGAGGAAACGCCACCCTGATTTTTCATTGTTTTTACAGAAAAGTTAGTTTCTGCCAAAAGGAAAAAATTAAAATGGAAACAGCCTCCCCCACCCCTGGGGAATTGTTATTCTCTTGATTAAACCCTCGCCTGGCCTGGCCACCGATGCTGTGCCTGGCAAATCCTCTCTCCTCCTTGGCTAAAGAAGGCCTTCCCGCTTCCTGCTCAGAAGGCCCAGGCCTTGTTGGAGTTTGAATCCAAAGCATAAAAGAGGCAGGACCAGTCAGCCTGGGCCTGAGTAGGAGGGGTCCAGAGAGAAGGCCCCATTGCAGAGCCATGGCCCAGGACCAGCTCCGGACCCCACCCACCCCTCTGGACACACAAGTTAGGGTTCTGATTCTGAAAAGCTGTCACTGAGTCTCTGCAGCCCCCAAGGCTCCGTCAGTCCTGAAGTTTATCCTCCCTCCCTCTCCTTGGAGAACCAGCCCACTCGGGCTCACCGTGAAAGCCGCTGAGCTGTGGGCGTTCTATTTTCCCCTTCCGGCCTCCTCTGAGTCGCAGAGCTGGGAGGAGGGGAAAGCCACTCTTGGAGATGGGCCCTCTTCTCCCCTCCTTGGAAGGCCCTGGAGGTAACTGGCTTTTGATCCCCTGCCCCAGCCTGTGGGTGGATGGCTGCACCCTGCTGTGCCCAGGCCAGTGTCCCCTCCCAGCCTGGCCCATCTCGGCACATCTGGCTCCCCGCCTGCCTGTCCCTGGCAGGTGATGTCCTCCAGCTTCTGTCTCTGCTATTTGGGGAGGTCAGGTAGGGGTGGGTAGGGTTGACGCCTGGGCCAATAATAAGTTGAAATGCTGGGAGGAGAGGACAGGAGACGTTCACCCCTCCCACCACCTCCAGAGAAATCCAAGGCAGAAGTGAGGCAAAGGCCGACAGGGCTGGATACAGGGCCAAAGGGGAGGGTGCAGGTGTGAGTACTGCCCGCAACCCATTCCATTTCTGGGCTTGCTGACTGAGCTCCCCACCGCCAGCACCTGCATCTCTTTCCCTGGCCATGAGCGCAGCAGACCGGAAGCGCCAGGGAAGCAACACCTGCCTCCAGCCAAAGCAGCCTCAGTCAAAGCCCAGCAAGGCTTGGTGAATGAATGCCCCAGGTCCCTGGGTCCTGAGGGATGAGCCTCCACCTGCCTTCCACAGGTCCCGGCAGGACTGTGCTCCAGCCGCCTGCCGTGGTAACCGGCTTCACAGCCCACTTTCTGCGTGCAAAGGTCCTTCCCTTCCCCGGCTCATTTCTCACGCCCCTGCCTGTGCCCCTGGGATCACCTCCCAAATAAACTACTGGGACTCAAGTATTTGAGTCAGCGTCTGCTTCGGAGGGAATCCAAAATAAGATGGGAGGGGCGGCGATGCTCCAGCCACCCGCTCCTCTATCCTCTTTCACACAAATGTATCCTGCCTCTTTCCTGATGTCCTGCTTAGCGGGGCTGGATTTATCTTCAAAAGTCCTGATTTGCCTCTGATTGAAAACCAACGTGCTCCCTGTGGTTACGGACAGCTGTGTGGGTTTTCGTTTTGTTGAAGGGAATTGGCTCACTCTGAGTCAGCCGTGCATAGGGGCTGCTGATGCAGTCTCGGTGTGATGGTTAAACTTTAAGTGTCAATTTGACTGGGCTAAGGGATGCCAGACATTATTTCTGGGACAGTGTGTGAGGGTGTTTCCAGGAGATTTGCATTTGAATCAGTAAAGATCTGCCCTCACTGAGGTAGATGGACATCAGCCAATCCATTGAGAGCCAACAGAACACAAAGGCATAGGAAGAGCACATTTTTCTCTGCTGGAGCGGGGACAGCCATCTTCTCCCACCCTCAGACATTGGACATTGGAGCTTCTCCTGGGCTGATGCCAGCATCCACCTCCTGCCCTGCCTCGTTCTCAGGTCTTCGGACCCAGGCTGAGTCATAGCATAGGCTTTTCTGGTCCTCCAGCTTACAGGCAGTATTTCCTGGGACTTCTTGGCCTCCATAGTCATGTGAGCCAATTCCCATAAGTTGTCTTCTCTTACATATCTCTATATATCCTACTGGTTCTGTTTCTCTGGAAAACCCTGACTAATACACCTGGGCTCCATTGCTAAAAGTATTGTCTCCTTAAGAAGGGAGATGAGAATAACTCACTCTCCTCTACTCTGGCCTGACACCCTCTAGCTCAGGGGTCCCCAGCCCTGGGGGACCACTGGACACTGGAGCTTCAGCAGGAGGTGAGCTATGGGTGAGCGAGTGAAACTTCATCTGTATTTACAGCCGCTGCTGATCCTTCGCATTGTCCCCTGAGCTCTGCCTCCTGTCAGATCAGCAGCGGCATTTGATTCTCACAGGAGCACAATCCCTACTGTAAGCTGCATATGTGAGGGATCTGGGTTGCACACTCCTTGTGAAAATCTAATGCCTGATGATCTGTCACTGTGAAAATCTAATGCCTGATGATCTGTCACCATCTCCCATCACCCCCAGATGGGACCATCTAGTTGCAGGAAAACAAGCTCAGGGCTCCCACTGATTCTACATTATGGTGAGTTGTATAGTTATTTCATTACATTACAATGTAATACTAATAGAAATAAAATGGACAATCAATGTAATGCGCTTGAATCATCCTGAAACCATCCCCTGCCCCTGGTCCATGGAAAAACTGTCTTCCACAAAACTGATCCCTGGTGCCAAAAAGGTTGAGGATCACTGCTCTGTCCTATTATTTAGTTTTGGTAAAAGGAGGAACAGGGGAGCAGAGAGTAAATCATATTACAGGGAACTAACCAGGAAGGTAAAGGTTGAAATCAGGCTCCTTGAAAAATGATTAGGACTGGAGAAGACAAACTCAGGAGGGACAAAAGCCTCTCTTCAAGAATGCTAGGGGTTACACCACTACAAAGAAAACATATGCACTCGAGGCCTGGCATGGTGGCTCACGCCTGTAATCCCAGCACTTTGGGAGGCTGAGGCAGGCAGATCACGAGGTTAGGAGTTTCAGACCAGCTTGACCAACATGGTGAAACCCCATCTGTACTAAAAATACAAAAATCAGCCAAGTGTGGTGGCACGCACCTGTAATCCCAGCTACTCAGGAGGCTGAGGCAGGAGAATCTCTTGAACCCGGAAGGTGGAGTTTGCAGTGAGCTGAGATGGCACCATTGCACTCCAGCCTGGGCAATGAGAGTGACTCTATCTCAAAAAAAGGGGGGGGAAAAAGGAAATAGATGCACTCTGTGGGCCTTGTCTTAGCCCATTTATGCTTCTATAACAAAACACCCTAGACTATTCTTACAATTCTGGAGGCTGGGAAGTCCAAGGTTGAGGCACCACATTTGGTGTCTCGTGAGGGCTGCTCTCTCTCCAAGGTGGCATCTTGGTGCTGCATCCTCACATGGCAGAAAGTGGAAGGGCAAGTGAGCACTCCCTTCAATCTCAGGACCTTTTATAACAGTGCCGATACCATTCATGAAGGTGGGGCCCTCATGATTCAATCACCTCCCAAAGGACATGCCTCTTAATACTCTTGCGCTAGAATTAAGTTTCAATGGAAATCTGGAGGAAACGCCATCATTCAAACCATAGCAGGCACAAGGGATAAAATTAAGATGAGTGAGTGAAAGCTCTAGCAATATGGATTTTCAGTCTCATAGCTGACTCAAGATGCCATAAGCTGCTGTTGGAAGGTTACTGAGGTCCTCATCACAGGAGGCATTCAAATACTGGAAAACCAGTTGTGGAGAATAGCACAAGAGGACTCAGTTCAAGATCAAGACTTTGGGGTTTTCCCTGGCAGGTTTTAATTTGGCCCCATGGGTAAACTGATGGATTACTGTCTCTTTGATCTGACGTATGATAATACTCATTGGACATTGATTCGGATGGAGGCTGAGCCCTGCATGAGAGAAAGAGCGGAAAGCTGTGTGGGAAGGAGTGTGGTGGGAATGGTAGCAGCCTCAGCCTCTCCATGCTCAGCAGGCAATCAGACCCCGCCCCTCCACAGAAGGCAGCTCACCTGTGAGGTTGTTCCCCTACCTCACTCTCTGGGGAATCCCAGCCCTGCACTCCCCCTGCCCCCACCACCCCAGCAGCTGATTGAAAAAATCTTCCCACTACAAACAACGCTGTCCCCAGAGAGTCTGGGATCTAGCATGTTCTGCTTTTGTTGCACTTTGGGGATCAGTCTAATGCCCCAGGGATGCAATAGTGCTCCTGACTCTGAAATCAAAGGACCTTTTGCTGCCTGTCACTCAACCATAACCGGAGCTGAGTGGGCTGATCTGTCCAGGGAGCGTTCCAGACTTCCCTCCCTGGGTGACCTCCAAAGCGGCACCCTGTTCTCAGGAGGCATCTTCCCAGGCCAGAATCTCCATGCAAACCCCAAGGTTCTTTTGGAGGATACTGCAGGGTGGTCACGCTTCTGAGATGATTCTGCGGCCCCTCCCAGCCCTGATATCCCACGAGGCTTTCCTACCTAGGCCTCTGGAATGCCAGGAAAGGAAAGCCGAATGCTCAGAGCTCCTTACACTCGCCCCAGTCCCTGGCAGAAGGGAAGCTGCCCTGAGTCCCGCTGGCTGTGGCAGTTCTCCTGGCTGCTGAGTGACTCATCAGCCTCTGCGGAGCCTACTGTGGCTGGCTTAGCTCCTCCCACACGTGCCCTGACCACCCCACTGGGAGAGGGCTTCTCAGAACAGATAAGAATTAAGTAGCAGTTGCTCTTGGCCTCTCTAAGGCAGGGGGACAAAAGGGACCAGGCTGACCAGAGGCAAAACCATGGAGCAGGCAAAGGGTGGTCCCGGACCCCTCTCTTCTGCCAGCTCCTCCCACCCTCTTGCCGTCCAAAGCAACCACATTCCCAAACGCCTCTTTGAGCTCCTTACCCCAATCAGCCCTTCCTCCCACAGGGGCTGCATGCCCCCAATAACCCCCTCTGTCCTTGCCTCCCCTTGCCCCATTTCTTCACTGACCGCCTTAACTGGAGGCCTGGAGGAAGGCAAGAGTGTTAGGGAAAATAGTGCAAGCCCTTGGAATAGGCAAAAAAGATGAATGGGTACCTATCTAGCACACCTTTTGAGGTTATCTTCATTTTTCATTGTCTTTGAGCTATTTTGCCACTCTGCAAGTTGTAGAAAACTCATAATCATGCACATGACCCTTGTCCATAGAAACGCAAATGAATTGCGTCCAGTGGAATGCGGGTGAATACAGCAGAGTGCCCTGCAGAATGCAATTGACTGTTGCCCTGTTGCGCGCTTGTGAATACACTTCAGCATTCCTTACTGCCTATGGGTGTGAAGTTCTTTGAACCTGTTGTAACAATGCACGGGTATCTTCCCTAATTAACAAGTTAAATGAAATCACTGGCACATATTCATTTTATATTTGTATGAGACTCAAGAGCTTACCTTTTATCAAAATTATCAACTGGGTGTGGTGGCTCACATCTGTAATTCCAGCACTTTGAGAGGCTGAAGTAAGAGGATCTCTTCAGCCCAGAAGTTAGGGGCCAGCCTGGGCAACATAGCAAGACCCCACCTCTACAAAAATTAAAAAGTTAGCCAGACATGGTGGTACACACCTATAGTCTTAGCTACTTGGGAGACTGAGGTGGGAGGATTGCTTGAGCCCTGGAGTTTGAGGCTGCAGTGAGCTATGACTCCAACACTGCACTCCAGCCTGGGCCACAGAGTGAGACCCTATCTCAAAAAAAAATTTTTTTTTGTTTTGAGACAGAGTCTTTCATTGTCCCCCGGGCTGGAGTGCAATGACATTATCTCAGCTCCACCTGAGTGGAGCAACCTCCACCTCCCGGGTTCAAGCGATTCTCCTGCCTCAGTCTCCTGAGTAGCTGGGATTACAGGTGCCTGCCACCACATCCAGCTAATTTTTTGTATTTTTAGTAGAGACAGGGTTTCACTATGTTGACCAGGCTGGTCTTGAACTCTTGATCTCATGATCTGCCCGCCTCAGCCTCCCAAAGTTTTGGGATTACAGGCGTGAGCCACCACACCCAGCAAAAAAAAAAAAAAACCTTTTTAAATAAAATTTTAAAATTACCCTTTAGCAAGGGTGGACCACTAATTGGTGGTCTTTCAAGCTCTGTGGGTAAGAGCTGGAGGATGGAGCATTTAAGTGTTTCTGTATTTGGAATGTCCAGCAGGAGACGGGAGGCGGGGCCAGCTGTCCCTGTCTACCCTCGACCCTACATTCTCCTCCAAGCCAACTCTGGCCTTGCCCATTTTCCTTTGAGACTGACTCAGGAGTTCCCAGGACTCCAAGGCATGGTGACTCACGCCTGTAATCTCAGTACTTTGGGAGGCCAAGGCAGGCAGATTACTTGAGGTCAGGAGTTCGAGACCAGCCTGGCCAACATGGTGAAACCGTCTTCACAAAAATACAAAAAAAAAAAAGTTCCCAGGACTCCGCTTTTAGAAACTGTCCCAGAACCGCCACCCCTGCCACCCCGCCTGCCCATCTCTGCAGTTGCTGAGTAACATTAAGGTCTTGCTGCTTCTGCTGTCACTTTTCCCTTGAAATGACTCACAGCACTTACTTAAAACAAGCATTAGGGGATTACGTGTCCAACACATGCCTTCAGGGTCACATTCAAACCGTAGCTGAGATGATAGCTAAAGGGCACAAGGGCTTGAGTTTTTTCCAAGGTGATGAAATGCTCCAAAGTTGACTTAAGTGATGATTGCAGATATCTGTGAATATGCCAAAAACCACCTGCCAAAAACACAATGGGTGAGTCACATGGTGGATTCATTTGCCAGGGCTACTATAACAGAATACAACAGGCAGGGTGCCTTCAACAACAGAAATGTATTTCCTCACAGTTCCGGAGGCTGGAAGTCTAAGAGAAGGTGTCAGCAGGGTTGGTTTCTTCTTTTGTTTTTTTGAAACGGGGTCTCACTCTGTCTCACTGGCAGTGGTGCAATCATGGCTCACTGCAGCCTCTTCCTCCCAGGCTCAAGCGATTCTCCCACCTCAGCCCCCCGAGTAGCTGGGACTACAGGTGTGTGCCACCACAGCTGGCTAATTTTTGTACTTTCTGTAGAGATGGGGTTTTGCCATATTGCCCAGGCTGGTCTTGAACTCCTGGGCTCAAGCTATCCTCCCGCCTCAGCCTCCCAAATTACTGGGATTATGGGCATGAGCCACTGTGCCCAGCCCACAGGGTCGATTTCTTCTGAGGCCTCTGGCCTTGAGTTGCAGACGGCCACCTTCTCCTGGTGCCTGGTGCCACATGGTCCTTCCTCTGCCTGTGGGCATCTCTGCGGTTTCTCTGTGAGTCCAAATCTCCTTCTCTCAGGAGAACATCAATCTTACTAGATTGGAGGCCGGGCGCGGTGGCTCACGCCTGTAATCCCAGCACTTTGGAAGGCCGAGGCGGGTGGATCACGAGGTCAGGAGTTCAAGACCATCCTGGCCACGATGGTGAAACCCCGTCTCTACTAAAAATACAAAAAGTTAGCCGGGCGTGGTGGCGGGTGCCTGTAATCCCAGCTACTTGGGAGGCTGAGGCAGAGAATTGCTTGAACCCAGGAGGCGGAGGTTGCAGTGAGCCAAGACGGGGCCACTGCACTCCAGCCTGGGCGACAGAGTGAGACTGTCTCAAAAAAAAAAAAAAAAAAACACACAAACAAATCTTACTAGATTGGAGCCCACCCTCATGGCCACATTTTAACTTAATCACCTCTCTAAAGTCCTATTTCCAAATACAGTCACGTCCTGAGGGACTGGGGATGAGGGCCTCAACATGAGTTTTGGAAGGACACAGTTTAGGCCATATGAATCAAATCTCAATAAAACTGTGTTTTAGAAAATGAGCGAAAGATCCCCACAGCTTTTGCCAAAGAGGGGGCTCTTATTCCTCTCCAAGGGAGGTCACCGTTTAACTTCCTCCCATATTTCTCCGGAATCAAAGGTGACTGTCCCAGCTTCCACTAACCTCAAATGGGCAGGCCAGGCCACAGGCAGGGGGTGATGGTTTGGAGTCTAGCAGACCTGGCTCACACCTGATGGGACAGGTGGACTCTTTGGGCTTGAAGCGTCTCTAGGAGCCTCAGCCCCTGCAAGGAGCCAGGCGTCCCTCCAAACATCCACGAGGAAATCTAAGCTGACTCGCCGACATGTACCAGGCTATGCTAGGGCAGGGACAAAGAGAGGAAATTGGAGGCGAGTCCCCACAAGGTAACAGGTGCCCTGCCTTCAGGGGTATCACCAGGGTGGGCGTTGGTCCCCACCTCAGGTAGCTCATAGCCTGGCCAGGACCACCCCACTCAAACCTGAACCCAGGCCTGAGGGTGGATGGGAAAGCTGGGGGGACTGGAGACTGAGCTCCCTCATCCACTCTCTTTCCCCAGCACCCCAAGGGCTCCACAGAGATGACCTGAACACAGAACAAACAGGGCTTCCCATGGCAGCCGCCAGCAGTGGGTGTCTGAAGCAGGCCCTGGAGGGCTGGCTCCCTCTCCCAAGGCACACCGCCCACCAGGCTGCCTGTTGGAGCCTGCAGCCCCTGCTGATGCACCAGAAGGGCGATGCCTCCAAGATGCGAGCCGTCTCTCCTTCTGTTGTGAGTTGCTCTCCTGTGCGCTCCTGGCGGGCCTGGCACCTTCAAAGCATTCTGTGGATATTAACTAATTAGTGTAAACACAACAATGCAGAGATGACCTGTTAGGAGGCTGTTGTTGGTGTCAGATGATTAAAGGTGGTGAAAGCCTCCCCGACAGTTCTTCTGGGACTCAGCTCCAACTTTTCTCCCTGCAAGCCTGGTCTCATGGCCTGGAGAAGCATAATGAGGTCAGAGTCTGGTGAATTCAGAGTGGGTAAGAAAACGCAGTGCCTGTTGCCTCCGCCAGTTAACCCAAAGAATCTGTGGCAATGGCTGCTCAGGATGAAATCTTGACCAGGACTACAGGAGACAAGAAGTTCGGACTTGTGTATGACCAAGGGATCTGGGACTCCCAGTGTCTATAGCTCAGCGCTCAACTAGTGCCAAGGAGGACCCTAACAGGAGACAGCCATGCAGCGGGGAGGGTCACAGGAGCCAGGCGGCTGGCTGCTGGGCCCTGCTGGGACACTGACTTTCTTACCTCCGTGGGCTTCCTAACAGGCAGTCATACTGGCTCATTTGACTTGCACATACCTGTGAGTTGGTAGGTTCTATATTTTACCAGTGAGGTAAACAAAGCCCAGATAGCTTTGCCCAAGGTCACACCAGGAGGAAGCAGCTGGAGCCAGCCCAGAATCCCTGATCTCTGGAAAGTCACCTCATTCATTCATTCAACAAACTCTCCAAAGCATTAAAAACAGATACCTGCATTCTTGGCTCATCAGCAAATCACGGCACTCTTGCCTTCTAAATTTATCCAGAATCAGCCACTTCTTACCTTCCCCAAATATCATGCGACGACTGCAGTAGCCTCCCAACAGCTCCCCATGCTTCCCCTAACCCCCTGTCCCCCGCAGTGTCTGAACACATCGAGTGTCAACACAGCAGCCTCTTTGGCTCAGAAAACCCCAGAGGCCTTCATCCCAATCAGAGGAAGCACACAACCCTCACAACTCCCTTCTCTCACTCCCAACCGGCCTCCTTGCCTTCCTCCACAGCGCCCAGCACATTCCACATTACGGCCGTGACACTTGCAGTTCCCTGTGCCTTGAGCCCTCTTCCGCCAGAAACCGCTTGGCTTGCTTCTTCACCTTCCCCAAGAGGTCTTCCCCGTCCACACCGTCTAAACAGCCATCAGCAAACTTTTTCTGGAAAGGGCCAGATTGTAAACATTTTCAGCTTTGCAAGCCAGACAGTCTCTGCAGCAACTCTTCAGCTCAAAAGCAGTCCTAGGCCACACATGCGTGGAGGAACAGTGCTGTATTCCAATAAAACTTTATTTAAAAACACTGGCTACCGTGGACTGATTTGACCCAGGGACCGCTGTTTGCCAACCGCTGATCTAAAAAATCAACTGACCATTCCCTCCTCTCTCCTCAGCTTCATTGTTCTTGGCGGCACGCATTGCCAGTGATATGTAGATAATTGTCTACCTCTTTGTCACCTGCCTCTGCCACTGGGACCTCAGCTTCACAAGAACAAGGACTCTGTCTATTTTGCTTATCGCTGTATCTCTAAATCCTCAGACAGTGTCTGGCATACAATCAGCACTCATATTAAAAATAAATACAAGCCACACGTTATGCATCGGGGAGGAGGACACCCACTGGCTTCAACAAAGAGCTGGGTTCTGTAATTATATCTTTTCAGCATGGGTTTCTCTAAGGAGCAAGCAGGAAGAACAGGTATGAGTAGCAAGACCTTCAGACCAGCCCAGTGCCTGGAGACTCTGGACTCAAATGCAAAGCACTGTCTGAGCCTTGTTTGGAAAGGAAACTCTCCAAGTGTCTGAGCCTCATAATCAACCAGCAGGAATGCTTGTGACATTTCATAACAAATAATAACCATTTCTTACCTCTGTGGGCTTCCTAAGAGGCAGTCATACTGGCTCATTTGACTTGCACATACCTGTGAGTTGGTAGGTTCTGTATTTTACCGATGAGGTACACAAAGCCCAGAGAGCTTTGCCCAAGGTCACACTGGGAGGAAGCAGCTGGACCCAGCCCAGAATCCAGGCTTCCAGCTTCCACCACAGCCCTGCTCTGACACATCCTCCTTAAAGGGCAGCCTCCTGTTTCCCCGATGCATAAACCAGTGCTAACGCAACATATCACTTAACAGATATTCACCGAGTCCCTATCTGATGCAAGAAACTGAACTAAGTGCAATGCAGGAGATAAAGATATTCGAGTAAGTTCTGGTTGTAAAGAGACTCCACAGGAGAGCCAGTCTGACCTTCCAATGCAGGAATCTCCTTTACGGCATTGCATGCTGGTTATTGCTGTAAACCAAAATCACCACAAACTTGGCAGTTTAAAACAACAGTTTCTGTGGGTCAGGAGTCTGAGTGTGGCTTAGCTGGGCCCTCCGCTTCAGGGTCTCATCTAAAAGCTGTAGCCGAGATCAGAGCTGCAGGCTTATCTGAGGCTCAGCCTAGGAAGGTCTGCTTCCCAGCTCTCATGGATGGTGGCAGCGTTCAGTTGCTTGTGGCCTGTTAAATGGAAAGCCCCACTTTCTTGCTGGCTATTGGCCGGAGGTCGCCATCGCGTCATGCTGTTGGACAGAGGCTGCTGTCAGCTCCTTGCTTTGTGGGCCTCCCCAGTGTGGCCACTTACTCCATCAAAACCAGCAAGAGAGTCTCTCAGCAAGACAGATGTCACAATCTTATGGAATCACAAGAGTGACATCCCATCGCTTTGCTGTATTCTATTGCAATGTAAAGGCAAGTCACAGGTGCTGCTTGCACTGAAGGCAAGAGGACTGCATAAAGCCATGAACGCCGGCAGGTAGGACCATGGAGCCAGCATACACCCTGTCCACCTCATCTGCTAGGTCTTCCAACTCTCCCTGAACATCTTCAGAGACACACTGACCACTCCCTCACAAGGCAGCTCATTCCATTCTGATGTCACTTGAATGGTTAGGAAGTTCTTCCTAGCATCAAGCCCAAATCCATCTCCCTATGGCTTTTAATCATTGATCCAAGCCCTGCCGTCTGGAATGACATAGAAAAATTCTAATCTGGGCCAGGCACGGTGGCTTACTCCTCTAATCCCAACACTTTGGGAGGCCAAGGTGGGCAGATCACTCGAGTTCAGGAGTTCAAGACCAGCCTGGCCAACATGGTGAAACCCCGTCTCTGCTAAAAACACAAAAAATTAGCTGGGCATGGTGGTACATGCCTATAGTCCCAGTTGCTCGAGAGGCTGAGGTGGGAAAATCACTTAAACCCAGGAGGCAGAGGTTGCAGTGAGCTGGGATCACACCACTGCACTCCAGCCTGGGCGATACAGCAAGACTCCATCTCAAGAAAAAAAAAAAGGAAAAATTCTAATCTGGCAGAAGTTGGACTCCAGGAGGGCAGGGATTTGCTGTATCCTCGGAGAAGAGGGTTGCTGGAAAGTTCCAGGCACATCAAAGGTATTCCATAACTACGTGTTGAGAATAGAGAACAGAGTGGTTCAAGAGGTTGTCTCAGCAGCTTATTGGCCGCTTTCAAATGCAGAGGTAGCCTTGTATAGGAACTTGCTTATCCTGTGTCTTGAGGGACAGACCTTCACACCCTTCCTCGGGAGATTGGCACTTTAAGAGGCTCTATTCCAACCCTGACACATGACTTGCTCAAGGTCACATAACTGGTAAATGGCAGGTGTTGGACGCCAGGCCTCTTGACTCCTAGCATTTCTCTGCCTTCCTATCTTTGTGTGTGACTGAATGTGAGACAGGGACACCAGACAGGCCTGGATCCTGCCTCCTGGGAGTGTGCAACTCAAAGCTATTTCCTCTACCTTCTGTGAACTGCCTCGATCCCTGGCCAGCAAACTAGACGTGGTATCCTCAAAGCCAGACACAGGTGAGCAGCGGGCCTCTGCGGGCTGCAGCAGGGATCCAGGCAGTCACTGCCTGCCGCTTTCACTTAGGACTGCTGTGCACCTGCTCTCCTTCTCCCACCAGGAATGACCACACCCAGTATACCTCCTAGGGTGTTGGTGGCCTCCCCAACACTGAGCGCCCAGCCTACTTCAGCCTCCAGGCTTCCAGTTTCCTGGCAGTCAGGTCCGTTTGCTCTGGAGCTTCTCAAGGGGCCCCCAGGTCCTTCATCACTGCACCTGCAGCTGCAGTACAGGCCTTGACCCATGGTGAATTTAGCAAGTGTTGAATGGATGATTTGAGTCCACAGGATCTGAAGACCTTGGCTGGGAATCTCAGAGGTGAGGCACAGCCTGCCTGAGCCAGTGTGAGGAGAGGTGGAGCATCTACAGGGCTCCAGGAAGCCCCTGCTGCAACCCTGCCTGCAAGTCGAGGAGTCGGAGGGAGCTGAGACTGAATTTCCAGTTCTGGGGAAATGGAAAGGCCACGAGGAGAAGCAGGACCTGAAAGCCACTTTCCCTTCTCGGCAATGTCCATGTCACCATTATCCCCAACACCTTCCTTTCTACTTCCCTGCCTCTAAGCAACCCTCCCACCATCAGCTTCCTTCTCTTTATCCTGTGCCTCCAACTTCCCCCTTCCATGGCTGCTATATAATAAGCATTCAATAAATATGAGTCATTAAATAGTCACTCCTGTTCCTGCCTCTTCTCCCTCTCTATATTAACACATTCAAGGTTCTATCACCTAAGAAAATTAAAACCTTCCAAAATGTTTCCCACATGTGGTTGGCTATCGATGATTTTTATTTCTGCCTTTGCATTTTCACATGTCAGAGTTCTCTACCACGCACATATCTCTAAGCGGATTACGATGAATAAGAGCTGACGTTGGCTGAGCAGGAACTCTGAGCCGTCCCTCGTGCTAGAAGTTTCCTATGCATCCTATCGGTTCAGCCCCTTGACAAACCCATGTAGGGTTATCAACTGTCCCAGATGGCCCAGGCCTGAGGGGCTTCCTGGGACAAGAGACTTTTATTGCAAAAACTGGGATAATCTCAGGCAAACCAGGAGGGTTGGCTACCCTTCCATCAAGGAGGCACTATCATGTTCCCCATTTTGTAGATGAGAAAACTGAGGCTCAAAGAGGCTTAAAACTCTGCCTCGAGGCCAGGCACAGTGGCTCATGCTTGTAATCCCAGCACTTTGGGAGGCCAAGGTGGGGAGATCAGTTGAGGTCAGGAGTTCGAGACTAGCCTTGCCAACATGGTGAAACCCCATCTCTACCAAAATATACAAAAATTCGCCAGCTACGGTGGCACATGCCTGTAGTCCTGGCTACTCGGGGGGCTGAGGCATGAGACTTGCTTGAACCCAGGAGGCGGAGGTTGCAATGAGCCGAGATCACACCACTGCACTCCAGCCTGGGTGACAAAGTGAGACTGTCTCAGAAAACAAAAACAAAAACAAAAAACCTGCCTCGAAATCTGATCAAAAAAGGGGCAAGCAAAGGACGTAAGTAGACGTTTCTCCAGAGAAGACATACGAATGGCCAAGAAGCCCACGAAAAGATGCTCAACAGCATTAGTCATCAGGGAAATGCAAATCAAAACCACAATGAGGTTGAGGTGCCATTCACACGCTCAACAACAGCCCTAATTTTGTTTTAAAACTGAAAATAAGTGTTGGTGAGGTTATAGAGAAATTAGAACACTTGCACATTGCTGGTGGAAATGTAATATGTTTCAGCCACTGTGGAAAACAATTTGGTGATTCCTCAAAAAGTTAATCATAAAATTACTACATAATCCATGATTCCACTCCTACAACTATACCCAGAAAAACCTGAAAATAGATACTCAAACAAATACATGCGCACACACGTTCATAGCAGCATTATTCACGCCATCCAAAAACTGGAAACAACCCAGATGTCCATCCAACAGTGAATGGACAAATGAATTGTGGTCCATCCACATGCCGGAATATGATTCCTTAAAGAGGAATGAAGCTCTTACACAGATGAAGCCTGAGAACGTAAAACTCAGTGAGAGAGGCCACAGGCCACATGCAAAGCTCCCATTTAACCCGATCACTTTTTTTTTTTTTTTTTTTTTTTTTTTTTTTGAGATGGAGTCTCATTCTGTCACTCAGGCTGGAGTGCAGTGGCGTGATCTCGGCTCACTGCAACCTCTGCCTCCCAGGTTCAAGCCATTCTTCTGTGTAAGCCTCCCAAGTAGCTGGGATTATAGGCGTTCGCCACCACCTCCAGCTAATTTTTGTATGTTTTAGTATAGAGGGGTTTCGCCATGTTGGCCAGGCTGGTCTTGAACTCCTGATCTCAGGTGATAAGCCCACCTCAGCCTCCCAAAGTACTGATTGCATTTTTATGAATTATTCAGAGGCGGCAATACATGGAGACAACACAGATTGGTGGCTGCCAGGGGCTGCGGGAGGAGGAAGGAGGACTGACTACCAGTGGGCACGGGGTTTCCTCTTGGGTGATGCCAAGGTTTGGGAACTTGTAGAGGTAGTGGTTGCACAACACTGAATATACTAAATGCCAGTGAATTATACACTTAAAAATGGCTCATTTTGAGATGTGTTTCACCTTGATTTACCAAAAATGACAAAAACAAAACCTGTACTTCAGGTCACACAGCTGATGAACACAGAGCCGGCCCCAGAGCATATCACAACCACCAGCCCGCCTTCCCTGACCACTGGAGCCCCGGGTGGCTGCTAGTCCCCCAACCCCCACCAGCCTCCCACGCTTCTCCAAAGCCTCTCTCTACTTGTCCACTCACCATTTGCTGGTCACCAGGGTCAGGATTCCCCGCCCACCACCCTGTGCTGGTCACCCACCCTCTTCGGCTGGGCAAGTCCAGTGAACAGCACTGGGGGGTATTTGCCATTTTCCCCTGCAGACTGTTGCAAACTGCCTACATAAAATTACTCAGAAAAACCCAGGGAGGCCAAGCATGGTGGCTCACACCTGTAATCCCAGCACTTTGGGAGGCCAAGATGGGCAGATCACTTGAGATCAGCAGTTCGAGACCAGCCTGGCCAACATGGCAAAACCCCGTCTCTACTAAAAACACAAAAATTAGCCGGGTGTGGTGACGGACCCCTATAATCCCAGCTACTCGGGAGGCTGAGGTGGGAGAATCACTTGAACCCGGGAGGCAGAGCTTGCAGTGAGCCAAGATTGTGCCACTGTACTCTAGCCTGGGTGACAGAGTGAGACCCCATCTCAAAAAAAAAAAAAAAGGAAAGGAAAGGAAAGAAAAGAAAAGAGAGAGAGAAGGGAAAGGAAAGAAAAGAAAAGAGAGAGAGAAGGGAAAGGAAGAAAAGAAAAGAAAAACCCAGGGAGGACAGGACCCAAGCAGGTCACCTCCTGAGGCTGCTGCTTTGCCCCTCTAAGGACATCTCAGGGCTACGTCTTCCGATGCCCTCCTTCTCCTCTCAGTCAGCCCCCACCTCACGGGCCTGCCCTGCAGGTTGTCGCGGGGGGCTCTTCCTCCTTTGTTTTTCTAGCCTTCGCTCAGCTCAGTCAGTCGGAGCCTGACCGTGGGGGTTGCTGCTCTCTGGGGCAAGAGAATCATTCCTGTCTCCTGTCGAGGTGACCCTCGGTAGGAAGGTAAGGTCACTGTCCCCAGAAGGCCTGCGGGAAGAGGCGCTGCATTTTACTCAGAGCCTCTGGCAGCCGGGGAGCTGAGGAGGGGCCATTTGTCTCCCGTGTCTGTCAAGACACACCCGAGAAGCAGGTGGGGAGAGAATCCGCAGAGCTGCCTGCAGGTGGCCCTCGGGGTGGGACGGGGCCTCTCTGCTTCCTGGGGCCGCAGGGAAGGTGTCACAGGCTATGGGTGGACCCTGGACACAGCTGCAGTTCTCACCATTCAGTTGTGGGGTCTCTCTTTGCACCTCCGTCCCAAGTGTCAGGGAAGGACTGGGCGGAAAGGAGCCAAGAAGCGGGTCTCGTCCACAGACACGCGGGGCTTCAAGGTGGAGGAGCCCCAGCCCAGTGGGGTGGACAAGGTGCCGGCGACTGCGTAGTGACCGTCAGGGCAGCCATCAGTTCCTCCTATGAAACCCCACAGGGGCGGCTGGGACTTGTCACCCTGAAGAGGCTGCAGTCCCCTCGCACAGGTCATCTTGGAGCAGGCAAATTCATTAAAGGTCCCTGGGGCCAGGAGGGGGCTCAGTACAGTCCCAGAAGGTTCCATGAAAGCCAGAAGCAGTGCCCTCAGCTTCAGCCAGGACCCTCCTGTCTGCACCTTGGTTGACCACCCAAGGCCTGGGTGCTCCTGCCTCCAGCCCCCTTTCCCCACCATGAATCCACATGGTCTCCTTCTTTCCCGGCACGGCCACAGGACAGCTCTGTCACACCCTCCCCAGTGACCCACCATGAGCCACCTGGGCCGACTGGCCCTCCTTCCCCACAGAGCCCCTGGCGCCCAGGACATCCTAGCCGGTGCTGGCCATGAAGTCCTGGGCTCCCTCTGGGCTTCTGTGTAAACCAGAGCCCTGGAGGCCAGGTGTTTCCTGTGGGTGGGGCCTGAAAGGTTCTATCACACTCACACTCCACCTCCTCCTCCTCCAGGCCTCGCACGCGTGGCTCAGGCCCTGCTGCTGTCAATCAGAGGGAAGAGAGAAGGCCCCGGGGTTGGAGCGTGTGAAGGCCTGGACTCTACCACAAGCTGGGCAGGGGTGGGGAAGTCTCAGGGCAGCAGCAGGGCAGGAAGGGGAGAAACACCCAGAGCTTGGGGGCAGAGATAGGTAAGGGGCCCCCAGTTCCAGGCAGCCTGTGGGTGTGGCCTCCGGGGACCAGCCAGACAGCCTGGCGTGGACAGCCTCACTTTTCTGGCTGCTTTGCAGATGCCACAGGTGGTCAAGCACCCACGTGGTCTTCACACACCCGAGCCTTGCGGGTCCAGGAGGAAGCTGTGATCATCGCTGGCTGGAAAAGCAGCTTCCCGGCTCCCTCTCAGCAAGCGGAGTGCAATGGGGTGGGCGGCTGCCTGCTGCAGACTCACTCCTATCCCCAAAGGAGCCTTGAGAGGAGGCCCCACCGTATGGGGAGACTGAAGATCCGAAAGGCCCAGCCTGCCCAAGGAACTCCCTGTGAATGGCAGAGCCTCTTCTCGTCCCAAAACTCTGCCTCTGGCGCCCCCCCCCCCAAGCACTGCCCCTCTGGTGGCATCAGGAACCCGAAAAAGAAACCTCAGGCAGGGCTGGCGGAGAGCCCTTCTCCCAGGCTTGCCTCCAGCTGTGCAGGAAGCCCACCTGCCCCAGACTCAACCTGGGGCATTGGCGAAAAGCAGTCCTGGGCCCCCACCCTCCCCGGCCTACTTGAACAGGATCTCGAGGGGTGGACCCAGGACTCTGCCCAAGACTGTTGAGTCCCTCCCTCCCCGGTCTTTGAGGTGGCAGCGCTCCCCTGTTCCTGCCACAGCTGCCTCTCGGGAGTGTGTAGCTCTTTTTCTCTGAGCTGGTCTGGCTCTCAGTGGGTGGGGACCTGAGAGCACTGACATCAGCGCTGACATGTTTCATCCGCTTGACTAGCAGGTCAATGACAACCTGGAGGTGGGCAAGTCATCGGGACCCCAGACCAGGAAGGGCAGAGGCTCCAAAGTCCACCAGTAGAGGGAAGAAAATAGCCACTGTCCCCAGGCAGAGCCACCAGCCACACAGGGATGGGATCCCAGAATGAGCACTGGGCAGGGTTCTCAGGGACGTTGAGCTCTGGTCTTCCCTGTGAGCGGCCTTGGACAAGTCATCTGCCCAGACCCTCCATACCCCGTGCTGTGTCTTCTCAGAGAGTGAGCGTTCGGAAGCATGGCGCTCTCTGAAGTCCGTGGCTCGGATGTCCACGGCAGTGACAACCTTCTGAAAACCGTGTGGTCTCTGTCCCACTTTCAGCTTCACAGTGCATGAAAGCAAGTCCAGAGTAAGCATCCCCAACAGGGCTCGAGACCTTCTTCTTGGGAGTCCCTGTCGCATCAGCTTCTTTTAAGTTAACTTTTTCTTGCAGTACAATATGAATAAAGAAAAGTCTAACACTATGTGTCCAACTCCATTTGGACTTTCACAAAGTGAGTACATTCATGTCCTCAGCTCTCAGATCAAGAAGAACATATTGCCGGCTCCCAAGTCCCCTTCTGCCTCTTCCTGTCATTAATACCCCAAGACAACCACGACCTTGACTACTAATCCCAGAGGTTAGCCCAGAGGTTAATCTGGCCTACTTTGGAATTACACGACAGGTATGCTGTTGCGTCTGGCCTCTCCTCCCACGGGGAGTCTGAGCCTCACCACGTGACGTCATGACTCCTTCCTCTCACTGCTGTAGCCCAGCCCATCTCATGAACAAAGCACCATCCGTGTATCCATGCCTCTGTGGATGGATGCTTGGCTCGGTTTTGGGTTTGGGCTATTATGGTGCTGTCATGAACAGTCTTTTGGTGAACGTTTCCACACGTTTGCTTTGGGAAATCCTTGGGAAAGGAATTGCTGGGTTGTTGGGCTGACATGTGTTCAGCTGCAGTAGGCCCTGCCAGCTTCCTCAAGTGGCCGTACAAATTCACCCTCCCTCCACCATTGTGGGAGGCCCCAAGCTGCCCCTCGGCACCAACATCTGGGATGTCTTTTTCTTTTGAACCACTCTCTTTCTTGGATTTCGTGTAATGCTGTGATTGTAATTTGTATTTCTGTGATGACTAGTGAGGTTGAGCACCTTTTTCTATGCCATCATCTTTCTTTTTTCTTTTTTTCTTTTGTGTTTTTAATAGACACATAATAATTGTACATATTTATGAGGTATATGTGATATATTGGTGCATGCATACAATTTGTAATGATCAAATCGGGATTTCAGGACATATATCCCTTCAAATATTTACCATTTCTTTGTGTTAGGAACATTCTGAATCTTCTAGCTATTTTGAAATACACTACAAATTATTGATATCCATAGTCACCCTACCATGCTATTGAACACTAGAACATGTTCCTTCTATCTAACTGTATTTTTGTACTCATTAACCAACCTCTCTTCATCCTCTCTCCAACTCCCTACCCTTCCCAGCCTCTGGGAACCACTCTTCTACTCTCTACCACCATGAGATCCATCCTTTTAGCTCCCACATATAAGAACATGCAGTATCTGTCTTTCTGTGCCTGGCTAATTTCACTTAATATTATGACCTCTGGGTCCATCCATGTTGCTGCACATGATAAGATTTCATTCTTTTTGTGGCTGAATAATATTCCACTGGGTATATGAACCCCATTTCCTTTATCCAGTGTCCTTGATGAACACTGAGGTTGATCTCATCTCTTGGCTACTGTGAATAGTGCTTCAGTAAACATGGGGGCTCAGCTGTCCTTTCATACTGAAGTTCTTTATATATTCTGGGCACTAAACATAGATATGAGTATAAACACAGATATGGATATGGATAGGTTGAATATGGATATGGATATAGAAATGGATATGGATATAGATATGGGTAGTTTGGATATGGATATAGATATGGATATGGATATATATGGATGTGGATATGGATAGATTGGATATGGATATGGGTATAGATATAGATACAGATATGGATGTGGATATGGATGTGGATATGGATATAGATATAGATATGGATATAGACACAGATATAGATATGGATAGATCGGATATGGATATAGATATGGATATGGATGTGGATATATATATGGATGTGGATATGGATATGGATATAGATATGGATAGATTGGATATGGATATGGATATGGATATAGATATGGATGTAGATATGGATGTGGATATGGATGTGGATATGGATATGGATATAGATATGGATAGATTGGGTATGGATATGGATATAGATATAGATACAGATATGGATGTGGATATGGATGTGGATGTGGATATGGATATGGATATGTATATAGATATGGGTATAGACACAGATATAGATATGGATAGATTGGATATGGATATAGATATGGATATGGATATAGATATAGATAAGGATATAGACATGGATAGATTGGATATGGATATAGATGTGAATATGGATATGGATGTGGATATGGATATAGCTTTGGTTGTGGGTATAGATATGGATATGGATATAGATGTGGATGTGGATATAGATACAGATATGGATATAGATATAGATATGGACAGATTGGAAATGGATATGGATATGGATATGAATATAGATGTGGATATGGATATAGATATGGATGCAGATCTTGATATGGATATAGATATAGATATGGATATAGACATGGATAGATTGGATATGGATATAGATGTGGATATGGATATGGATGTGGATGTGGATATAGACATGGATGTGGATATAGATATGGATATAGATAAGGATTAGACATGGATAGATTGGATATGAATATAGATGTGGATATGGATATAGATATGGATATGGATGTGGATATAGATATGGATATGGATGTGGATATGGATATAGCTATGGTTGCAGATATAGATATAGATATGGATAGATTGGATATGGATATGGATGTAGATATGGATATGGATATGGATATAAATATGGATGCAGACATAGACATATCATAGATATGGATGTGGATTACAAATGTCCTCTCAGACTTTCTCAAGGTGATGCTTCTTCTTTATTCAGTTAATGCAGTGACTTACACTGATAGGTTCTCCATTGTTAAACCACCTCTCCATTCCTGGAATAAACTCAACTTGCTTGCGATGCATTCACTTTTTGCATGTTGTTTGGTCAGAGTCGCCAGTGTTTGTCTTAGGACTATTGCACTCACATTCATGAGCGAGGCCCACCTGTAATTTTCTTTTCTTTTCTCGACGTTTCGGTGGAAGGTCTGTGTATCAGGGTTAAACTGCCTCATAAAAGGAGCTGAGAGGCATCCCTCTTTCTCTGTTCTCTGTGAGAGTCCGTGCGAGGTGGGTTTGATTGACACGTTTGTTGTCGATTTGGGGAAAGGCCCACAGGGCTCATCTCTGTCAGGCCGGGGGACCATGTCTGGGGCTCAGGCGTCAGTGGCTTTGTCTGTATTCTCATGGGGCAGGCGCATGGGGAATGGGGAGAACCTGGCTTGTCACATGACAAAAGCCCCTGAAATGGGCTTGAACAGGAGGGCAGGGTCTGCAGCCAGGGCCTCTGCCTTCTCCTCCGTGTTCCTGCTCAGCTCTCTCTGTTCCTCCAGGGCCTCCCGCCACCCTCCTGCTCACTGTCCTGCTTTCCTCCTGTTCCATCTGGGCCCCTCTTCCTCTGTCTCCACCTCTCTCTCAGCCAGGACTATCCATAGACCCCTCCTGATGCTGTGCGTGCCTATATGTGTGTTTATGTGTGTGTTTATGTGTCTGTGTGTGTTCGTGTGTTTATGTGTGTGATTGTGTGTGTATGCATGTGTTTGTGTGTGTTTGTGTTTGTGTGTGCAGGTTGTGTGTGTTTGTGTTTGTGTGTGCAGGTTTTGGTGTGTGTTTCTGTGTGTGCATGTGTGTGTGCATGTGTTTATGTGCGCATGTGCGTCTGTGTGTGTCTGTGCATGTGTGTTTATGTGTGTGCGTGTTTGCGTATGCATGTGTTTGTGTGTGTCTGTATGTTTGTGTGTGTTTATATGTGTGCATGTGTTTGTGTGTTTATGTGTGTTTGCGAGTTTAGTGTGTGTGTTTGTGTTTGCGAGCATGTGTTCGTGTGTGTTCTGTGTATGTGTGTGTGTTTTGTGTGTGTGCATGTGTTTATGTGTGTGCGTGTGTGTGGGTATGCATCCGCTCACATGCATGTGTGTGTGCACGGGGAGATTCTGCCCACTGCTTGAGGCTGCCCTGGTCCTTCACCAGCTGTGGCTGGGACTCAGGCCTGTGCCTCCTCCGCGGCCACTCTCATGCCCCCATTCCCACCTTCACCACCTCCGCCTCCTCTGTTTCCCGACCCTGCTGCTGGAGCGCGCAGCCCTGCGGTGACCCCACTGCATATGCCTGAACAATGTTCTAGAGTGCCATGAAAGATTCAAGAGGGTAAAGCACTAGCGCATGTGCCAAATGAGCTCCCAGCTGGCGGAGGCAGAGAGGCGGCAGGGCAGAGCCTTGGCGTAGGCAGGAGCCGGAGTGGAGGTGGGCCCTGCACCGTGGGCCTCCTGGCTCCTGCCCTGATCACACAGCGGGAGTGCCTCACCTCCGTGCCCCCAAGCCCAGAGCACCGCAGCCAAGGCGAGGCGAGGAGGAGGGCACCCTGGAGCTGACAATCAGGCCAGTGTTCCCTGCGAGCAGACGCAGCACCTAAATTATGCATGGCCCAGGCCAGGTGCTGACTGCGCTGCCCTGGAGGGGCTGCCCACCACCTTTTTCAGGGATTGTTCCCTTAATGACACCTAAAAATGAGCAATCAAGCATGGGCATTCAGCCGAGCGCCTGCCCTTGCCTGATAGAAATGCAGTTGTCTGGTCTCAAGGCT
This sequence comes from Macaca thibetana thibetana, assembly GCF_024542745.1. Lineage (NCBI taxonomy): Eukaryota > Metazoa > Chordata > Mammalia > Primates > Cercopithecidae > Macaca > Macaca thibetana. Next base: position 61,870,316 of record NC_065593.1, on the reverse strand, counting down.
ATGCCATTGATGCTCTGGGAATGGGTCCTCAGGGAAGGACCTAGCCACACCCGTGCCAGATCAGCCAGCTGTGATGATGGCTGACGCTCCCTGACGGAGGAGTCCCCCAGCCTCCAAACGTTCCTAACCAAGCCCTGGCCTGGGAGCCTCCCTGTCAAGCCTCCGGGTGGCCCTGCCCAGGAGCTGGACCCAAAGCCCAGGCCACACCTGCCACACCGTCAGCGTGACCCTGGCTGGCCTGGACAGAAGAGACAGGCAAAGGTAAGTGTCCAGCGAGAAGGGTCGTGGCCAGCCCCGGCAAGGGCTGTCCTCTTCCACTGGCCCACATCTCTGCTCTATGACCCCAGCCCTCCTGGGAGAGGAAACACCAGGGAACCCAGCAACCTGGATTGGAGCCCAGAATTGGAGTCCGTGGATCTCTGGTCCAGGCCCTGCAGCTGACTCACACCATGCCCTTGGGTACATCCCTTCCCACTCTAGGCCCCATGGCCCTCTCCTCAAAGGAACAGAATTATTCCAGGTGACAAGGACTGTCCCCACTCCAACAGTCTATAGCTCCATGGGATCTGGGCTCAATGGAGCCAATGTGTGGCCCTGGAGATGCCCGGGGCTGCGAGGGGTGGCAGGATGAGCCCCCTTCAGTCCTGGAAAAGTGTCCCCGTGGGCTTTCTCCCAGCCAGGGGTTTTGTGGGCTCTCAGCAGAAGTTGTGTTCATCATTATCATTCATCGCAATAACGAAAATAATAGTAACATCCTAATCATAGGCTCCTGGGCAGGATGGTGGCTGCCTCAAGGGACTCTTTAACACAGGGGAGAGGAACATTCTCAGAAACTAAAGAAGCTCCCCAGGCTTGGGACTGCAGGGAAGTGACTGAGGGGCAAAGGCCTGCAACCCCAGCCACAACCCTTGGCCGCAGGTGGGCACCTCTGCAGGGAGGCAGCATCGGCAGGAGCATTTCCTGTCCCAGGCCTTGGCTCTGGAGCCCAGAGAGCCTGCCCTGGCCCGAGACTCATTCACAGAAGCAGCAGAATCCCCAAGACAAGCTTCTTCCCCCTGCACCCCTAGGAGCCCCTCCTGTGGCCTCTGCTGTAGGCACCTTACTTCAAAAGAGATCCTGGCAAACTGAGTTCACCTGGTTGGGGCCGAGGAGAGGAGAGGGAGGTAAGGACAGGGAGGGAGAGGAGAAGGCGCTGGGAAAGCTTTGCCTGCAGGGAAGGGAACCCCAGCTTCAGCCAGGGAGTGGGGCAGAGCAGTGCCCTGGGGCAGAAATGCGCTGGCCCTGAGGGAGGGTAGCTGCAGAGCTAGCAAAGTCCGGACATCCAGGCAGTGCCTCTTTCTCCCACCCCCATCCTCCACTGCCGCCCCCCTCAGCAGAAGGTGGTTGCCTTCAGCAACTTCCCCCGGGGACCACCCTCACCCAATGCCTGGGTCGTAACAGCGGTCCCAAAAAGACACGAGCTGATGGGCCAATCTGGGCCCAGTTCCTGAGCAGTTGTGGCTGGGATGGTGGGGCAGGTCCCACAGAACCAACAAGGGTTAGGGGGGTGGTAGTTAAAGCATGGGCCCCCAGCACTACGGAAGGCTGGGCCATCACCCCCAAAGGTGCCTGCCTGCTATGTAGCGCGTCCTGTTAATAGGAGGTGTGGAAGGCAGGCTGGTTGAGTTTGATCTAAGAAACAGAAAGAAGATTTATAGGGGTGGTGTTTGGACTTCAGAAACTTGGACAGCAGCCAAGGGAGGGATGAGATGAGTTCTGTGGCCCCAGAACCCTGGGCACAGTGGTGGCACATCGGGAAGCAGGAACAGGCTTTAGCCTGACAGCAGGAACCTGCTGGGAACTAAGAAAGCTGACGGGCAGGGAAAGGCCACCTCATCAAGGAGTGAGCCCTGCAGTGCTGCGAACACCTGAGTGGACTCACATCCACCTGCCAGGCATGGGGTAGAGCAAGGTCCAATGCGGCCTCAAAGGCCCTCCCCACACAGCCCCAGCATCCTCCAGGGGTTCCTTCCTGTCCTCATGGGCCTGCTCAACTCGGCAGCCTCCTCAATGCCATGCCTCCCTCTGTGTCCTCCCTGTAGACACTCAGGACCCACTAGGCCACATTATGTCCTTTCTCAGGCTTGGCACCTGCAGGTCACTCTGCCATCGCCTACCCATCCTTCACTTCTCTTCATGAGCATCAGCTCTTCCAGGAAGATAAGAACCGCCCCTCCCTTATCATAAGGAACTCTTGTGCTTGTTTGAAAGCCTATGTCCCTGTGGACTTTCAGCATCACAAGTGCAGGGGCCACCTCAACCCGGTTTGCCTCTCCGTCCCGGAGGAGAGCACAGGGCCTGGCACATAGCAAGTGTTTAAGATGTAGGTGCTGAATGAATGAATGAGTGAATAATGTCAAAGGGACAGTGGGCGGGCCTCCTGACATGGTACTTACTGGCCTCTCTAGAGACACTGACATCCCAGGGACTCTTCCTGGGCATCCAGGTTAGGAAGATAAACCCAGCTCGGGAAACCTCCAAGAGGTGAGGGTTAATGAAGACTAGAGGCAGCTGATGGGGTTGAGGTGAGGCAAGGTGCGACTGGCATTCAGGGAGCCCACAGAGTGTGCCATTTTCTTGTTGGTTTCACCCCTCTCTTTATTTATATATACACCCCGCTTCTTCTCTGGAAGCATCAGGGAGTCGGGAGGTATGGATTCCAGTTCTAGGTCTGTTCTTGGGAAGCCCTAATGTAATGACTGCCCCTCTTGGGACTTCGATTTTCTCGACTTTGAACTTCACCACTTGGGCTGGATAATTTCTCAACCTCATATCGGCGGCTGGCAGATGTCCTGGGATCTGAAGGCCGGGTGAGCACTCCCAGAGCCTGAGTCTGAACCGGACTTCTGGTTTACTCATGGCCGCCCAGCCAGTGGGACAGAAGCCACCAGAAAAAGAGACCTCTTCATCTGGGTGCGGTGGATCCTGCCTGTAATCCCAGCACTGTGGGAGGCCGACACAGGCAGATCACTTGAGGTCAGGAGTTCAAGACCAGCCTGACCAATGTGGCAAAATCCCATCTCTACTAAAAATACGAAAAATTTAGCCGGGCGTGGTGGTGCGCACCTGTAGTCCCAGCTACTTGGGAGGCTGAGACAGGAGAATTGCTTGAACCCGGGAGGCAGAGGTTGCTGTGAGCCAAGATCATGCCACTGCACTCCAGTCTGGGAGACAGAGCAAGACACCGCCTCAGAAAAGAAAATAAATAAATGAAAAAACAGAAACAAATAACTTTTTCCCAGTTCGTGTCCAGGAGGTCAGTATGGCTCCCCAGCTGCCCCTGCTCCCCAGAGTCAGCAAGGTGAGAAACGCAGCACTGCAGGCGCCTGACTCCAGGGTGGAGTGTGGGCGTGGTGGGCTTGTGGGAGCCCCCACTTTCCTCCATCACGGGCAGTGCAACCCAGTGGTTTTTTGCAGTTGCTTGTGCCAGGGCCCCCGGGCCTGACTCCCACCTCTGCTGTGTAATAGCCCTGTGGGTGTGGGGCTGATGCTGTGTCTTCCATGCAAGGTCTTAGAAACGGTCTCCAGGAGATCAGGCTACTCCCATGCAGCAGACGGCAGGGAGAACTGAACCTGGCCATTCTACAAGCTTCACAGCATGTGTGCACACCAGGCTTTTGATTTTTAATCAGTTTTATCCATATCTTGAATTGCATAATGCATCTCCCCCCTCCTTCCTCCTTGTGGGGCCACCTTTCTTGGGTCACTTTGGAAGGCACTTTGCTGTGACTAAGATGCAGTCCCTCACCCCTAGGACCTCACTTCCTTCCGTGGGGTGACTGACGTGTGCACACATCACCAGAGGACCTGGCAAACTCTGAAGAAGCCTTGTTGGGGGCTGCGGAGGGGGTGTTGGTGATGATGGGGGATAGACGGGAGCTTTGCAGAGAAGGGGTCTTTGAGGTCCCTGGGTCCCAGCTGGGCTGAGCTGAGGTGCAAAAGTCTTCCTGCATCTGTTTTCTCAGGTCCTGTTTGCAAGGAGGCTGAGTAGACTTCCAGGAGAACGTGGGCCACGTCTGGACCTGACTAGGGGCGCCCACAGGCACATCTATGAAGACTGGCGAACTCGATGCCAGGGAGGGTTGGGGCCCCTGAGGGGAGGATTCTGGTTCCCTGAGATCATGGAGTCACAGGGCTCAAGGACAAGTACCTGTAGCCTCTCGGCCGGTCCTGGAAAGAAAACAGCTGAGTGTGGGGCCAAGTGAGCCTCCTGCACCACTCCCCGCTGTCCTCCAGAGCTCAGGCAGCCTAGGATGGGGCCCCCAAGACTACAGAACGCAGAAGGGTGAATGGTTTCCCCATCCTCCAAAGAAATCAGGTGAGGATTTGGGGTTCAGGCCACCCATTATGACACCAAGGTGGCAACCAGGAGTGATAGGAAGAGGTCAGGGCTGACCATCAAGGGCGTGTGAGGGCCCCAGGCCTTCCAGGGATGGTAGAAGGGGACTGAACACAAACTGACTGAGGCCAAGTCCTGCACTAACACAGATAAAGATAAACACACCTGCACAGTTGGCTGTACACGTGACCGTGACTCATTTATCCCCAAAGGCTTGGAAGAGTGGGGGCGCTTGAGCTGCGTAACATAATTTGCCTAACATAAACATAATTTCAGTGGGCTGACGTGTGAAGGAAGGGAGTTCCATGTGGAGGATAGATTTCAAGGTCCCATAGATTTCAAGATCCTATAGATTCCCAAGGACCCCATCTTTTTCAAGCCAACCTGGATGAATAGCTGCTTGGTGTGGTGGGTTAAAAACGGCTGCCAAGTCTTGGACTCTCCTCTTATTGAGAGGTGATGTCTAATTGTCCTCCAGGCAGTGGACACAGGCAGAAACCAGAAGGCTTTTCTGCCCTAGCCTCAGCAGTCCCAAAGTATCACTTCCACGCTTTCTATCACTCAAGCAAATCACCTACCCGTCATCCATTCATCCACTCATTCAATCATCTCTCCATCCTTCCATCACCCCTCCCATCTGCCCACCCACTCATTTATCCATCCAACCATCTGTCCACCCATCCACCCACCTACTCCTCATGCATCTATCCACTCATCCAACCATCCATTCATTCTTCCATTACCTCTCCCATTCACCCACCTACTCATCTATCCATACAACTATCTGCTCACCCATCCTTCCACCCATCCATTCATCCATCTATCCATTCAAACATCAGCCCACCCATCTACCCACTCACCAACCACTCATCAATTCAAACACCTATCCACACACCCTTATACCCACTCACCCATCCATCCATCCATCCATCCATCCATCCATCCATCCATCCAACCATCCATCCATCCATCCATCCACACACCCACCCACCCATCCACCCATCCATCCATCCATCCATCCATCCATCCATCCATCCACCCGCCCACCCATCCACCCATCCATCCAACCAACCATCCATCCATCCAGTCCATAAACTCTGACTTTGGAGAGCCATGGGTATGAATCCTTTCCTGATGGCACTCACCCCCAGTGGGGAGAGTGACACGCAAACACATGGGCCAAGAAACTGCAAACTGTGAGACATGCTTGAAGAAAAAGAACCAGGAGCTGTGAGGGAAAACATTATGGGAGCTCATCTAGATGGGGTGGGAGGAACGGCCAGCTGCTTGGAAGTATCTGAATGCTAACATGGCACACAGTAAAATCCAAACTGTAACCTGCTTTATTGGAATGTTTGTATGATCCTGAAATCATTCAACAAATGGTCTGCAAGACCCAAAGTCCAACTCCAGCTCATTAGCAACTTTCAAAAGACTGAAACCAGCAGTGCAAGCCCAGCCCGTCTCCCCTGGACAAACAGCCGTGCTGCTGGCCACAGGCAGCCTCCCTGGGCTCAAGGCAGAGCCAGCAGTCGAGACCCCACCGGAGCCTCCTTTGCCTGCAGTTGCATCGTGAGCCGAGCCTCCTGTGCCAGCAGGGAGGTAGGAGAAGGAGACCATGGAAGAGAGGGAGAGGGAGGCAGGACTAGCTCTGCTTCCCATTCCCCAGAGAGGCCAGAATGCTGATGTGTGCACTTAACCCAAATCTAAGCCCAGAAAGGAATGATAAACTGAAGGTCTGATGTATTTCCGAGCCTTCTGCATTTTCTGTTTTGGAATCTAGGAGGAAACTGGCATTTGAAGAGTCGTCCCGTGGTACAAAGCCCCAGCACCACCACCACGCCTTCCTCTTAGGTACCTGGCTAGATTCCAGGAAGAGGCTTCCATCCAGGAAGAGCCACTCGAGAACTTAGCTTGCTGGATCAGTGGTACCAGCCAGCCCTGGGCAGAATGGGTCAGACTCCCAGGGCCCCTGTCACCCCCAGTGCCTGGTCAGCACTGTCCTGTTCTTTCCCCTAGCCCAGCACCAGCTACATCCATCTCCCCTCAGAATGGCTGGTGGGGTCCCCCCAGTACTCTCCCCCACCCCATCCCACATTGGTCCTTCCAGTTCTCAGCCTGGACTAATTACAATCTTTGATGAGTAAAAGATACTCATGATGGAGACCTTCACCTGAAACAGGGGTGGCCAGCATCTGACACCGTACTCTGCTTGGCTGCACCATCTGCTTCTGGGCAATGGACTCTTGGGGCACTAGCCTCATTGTGGAGCCCATCGAGGTGGAGGGGGTCACTGCAGACCCTCTCCCTTCCTCCTTCTGTCTTGTTGGCATCACAGTCAACTTCCAACAGAGTCTCTCTGTTCATTGTCCTATCTGCTTCTGTCTTCCCTCATTGATATCCAAGGGGATGGGGAAGCAGGAGCTGGCCACTTTATTGAATATAGAATGTAGATCTGGAAGGGATGAGGGCTTGTGGGCCTGACCCCTGGGAGGCTACAGAGTCTTAATGCACAGACCAGGATCCACACACCCATCCTGCTTGTGTAGCCTGAATAAATAATGCCCATCTCAGGGTTATTTTCCAAATGTATATGCATGCAGTTGCAAATAATCAAATACAAATTGATTTTAAACCACTACTGAATTCAAAGTAGATTTTTGTCATTGTGAGTTTTCTCAACCAATGAAACCTAAAAATAAAAGCGCCCGCACGTGAAGAGATCCTCAAAGGGATGACATTAAAATGCAGTTCACAGGCTTGAAAAGATGAAGAACCACAATTCCATGGCAAATCCTTCTTTTTTGATAAAGAAATTGCTGTTCAGAGCAGTTAACAGCCTTGGCCAAGGTCACACAGCTTGTGACGGTGGTAGAACCTGAACTCTCTCAGGCTCTGACCTCAGATCAGAGCAATTACCTTAATTCCTCTGAACTTCCACTTCCTCTCCTGTAAAATGGGATTGTTGAGAGAATTAAATGAAAGAATCTGGGTCTGGTGTTTGGCATGGTGCTAGCACACGGTAGGCACTCAGTAAGTGATGACCATCCCATTATTGTTCTCATTATCGCAATTATATCCTGTTGCCTCATGCATTCTCCATTTGCTTCTAAACCAACTCACATTGGTGAATTACTTGCCCGCATGCACACAATGGAATTGGGTAGGCAACGTGGTCAGATAGCATAGTCCCCTTTAGCGCTACCCCACCCTGATCAGCACTCAGGAGTTGAAAAGCAAATGCCTCTCAGCATGGAGCCCTTGCATTGAGCTCCCGCAACGGCTGGCACTTTTCCTCCTACAGCTCTGCTCTCTCAGAATTGTCTTTGCCTGGACTGTGTCCTACATCAAAGAGCAAGCAAAGTAGGGATGGGAACCAGATGAACCCTTCACCAGGTAGCATCAATGCTTTACAGAGAAACCAATCAATGGGTCAATGGCTGGATGGATGGGTGGATGAATGAATAGATGGTTGAAGGGTAGATGGATAGATGGATGGATGGATGGATGGATGGATGGATGGATGGATGAATGGATGGAGGATGGGTGGATGGGTGGATGGATGGATAGATGGATGGGTGAATGAGTGGAGGATGGGTGGGTGGGTATATGAAAGAAAGGAAGGAAATACAGATAGATGAATAGATGGATAAATGGACAGATGGATGAGTGGGTGGATGGATACAAGGAAGGAAGAGAAGAAAGATAGTGTGTATGGGTGGATGGATGCACAGATTAATGAATGGATGGGTGGATAGAAGGAAGGGTTGAATAAAATATGGATGGATAGATGGGTGGGTAGATGGGTCAATGGATGGATGAATGAATGAATGGGTGGATGAGTAGAAGGAAGGAAGGAAATATGGATGAATAGATGGATGGGTGGGTAAATGGGTGGAGATGGGTGAGTGGATGGAAGGAAAGGTGGAAGAAAATGTGGAAGGATGTCCATTTGTAAATAAATAAATGGACAGATGGATGGATAAGTGGGTGAATGGATAGAAGGAAGGAAGGAAAGATGGATGAATAGATGAACAGATGAATGAATGAGTGGACAGATAGAAAGAAGAAAGAGCATATGGATGGGTGGAGATGGGTGAATGGACCCTTTGCTCAGGATACTCCCTGAAACTGCAGAGAAAGAGGTTAAGCAAGAGGGTGAGGAAAGACAGGTACAATGCTTCAGGGAGACTCCACATGAAGTTTCCACAGACTCTAAAACCACCCAGCAGCTGTCCAGAGTCCTAGTGTCCCTGCTTACCCTAGTGTCTCTGCTCACACCTTGGAGATGGGAAGTGAAGGCCAACCAGAGAATAGGAGGAGCCCAGAAAACCTCAGCCCAGTCACCAGAGCAAGCCACCTTCTGCCCTAAGCCGTGGAAAGTCTTAGAGGTCAGGTCTACTGGCCACAGAAAGGAGGGAGTTCAATGGTGGTGGAATCAATGCAATAGGCAGCAGCTGGCTAAGAAAGGATTTTCTGAGAAGGGCTCCAGGTCCTGGCCCAGGCCCTGGCCCTGCATGAAGGTTGGGGTGGGCCTCTTCCTGCCTGAGTCCAGGGCCAGGACTCCACTTGGGAAGGGAACTGGCAGCCACCTGGGGGCTCCTCGGGCTTGCATCTATTTGCAGCCTGGACTGCTTGATTTATTTATTTGTGCTTTTGGCTCCTGTGTGCCAGAGACCCCGTGTGCTTTGTTCTGCCACAACATGGCTGCATGGCCTTGGACAGTGCTGCAGCCTCGCAACCCCCCAACCCCCTTCTCAATGACAACAGAAAGCCACCACACATGTGCACGTACACACACATACACACACACCAGTGCATGCACATATGCACACCAATGTGCATATGCACATGCAGGCATGAACACACACACGTGCCTGCAAGTGTACACACACACACACAAGAGGCGCCCACTCTCTAGTCACAACTCTCCTCTCTCCTCTCTGGAGCCTGTCCCTGTCGGGCCCATCCTCTGGCACCCCACTCACCTCTACTGATCCATGCATCTCTTGCTTTACACACACAAAAAAACTTGTATCTGAAATGTTCACACTCATGTCTCAGCTTGAAAATTAAATCCCTTTAATGACTGAAGGTCCAAGTCCTTCTGCAAAGGAAACCCTGGAGCGAGTCCTTGGGTAAAGTTAAACATTCTTTTTGTAAGCCTGCCAGCCAGGCCCAGGCCAGATGCTGGAGAGAGAATAGCCAGGCCTACACGGGCAGATTTCTCCTTTTTCCAGGTGTGAAGCTCAAGTGACCTCTTTGGGGACAACTAGCTGTAGCCAGCTGGGCTTACCAGCTCAGCCTCCCCCACAGTGCCCTAATGGAGGGCTATCTAGTGAAAATTCCTTCAGGTCTTTTTTTCCACTATTTTTATTAAAAGGCAGTATAGGCCTGGGTTCAAATCCTGTTCTGCCACTTAGTAGCTGTGTGACTTTGGAAAAGTCACTTGACCTCTCTGAGCCCTGGTATCTTCAGTCTGTAGAATGATGATAATGTCAATACCACCTCATTGCATTATTGTGAAAAGTGAATGGGAAGACACACACACAGTCACTAGCACCGTGTCCAAGTTGTTAATAATGAAAATATTACTGCCATTTTATTTACAGTGTACTAAATAGTGAACAATATGATTCTATTTACAGCAAACCATGACGAATGGATGGCATGGGCTCAATGCCAGTTTCCAGCCCCAGTCACTAGACAGCAGTTCAGCCTCCCTTGAGGTAGGGCTAAGGGAACTTGAGGCCCCGGCTCAGGCCTGGTCTATGCCTTGTCTTCTTGCTCCACGTCCTTGGACGCCATTGCACACCCCACCCTGGGCTCACTAGGTTTTTTCCTTGGCCTCCACCTACAGGTTCAGATCTCAGAATATGTATCAAAGCTCAAGGAACAAGTTTCCTTCCGGGGCTGCCCATGTCCCCCCAGTGTCCCCTGGAAGAACCAGGGGAGCACTCATCCGTCCTCTAGACCATCTGAATCTGGTTGCTGGTGAGCTCAGAGAGGGAAAGCAGCCTGCCCGGAGACACGCAGCAAGGCAGCGGCAGGAGGCTCCCAAGGCTCTGAGCTCCAGCCTCTGACTCTACCACCAGACGAGTTTACAATGGAACTACTTCATGCCCCAATGACAGGGAGGGGAGAATGAGTCCTTGGTAAATATGAAAAGCCGACTCCTCCCTCCTGAGGTCTCCACCACCAAGAGCTGCTCATACGCTTCCTGTTGTCTTCATGCTGTGGTCAAGGCTGACCTCTCTTCTCCGCCAAAGGCTGACCTCTCTTCTCCGCCCTTCAGAAAGAGAAGATATTAAAGCCTGCGACAGAGGGGAGGGCCCTGGGGACAGGGAGCGGGCAGAGCGGCCAGTTTCACTGAGTGCCGTGAAAGAAAGCAGCTACCCTTGCCTTCAGTGTGGAGCCTGGGCCGCACCCAGCCTGGAGTCCAGGGCCTCAGGCAAGCCGCCTCCCTTCCAGGCCGGCACTGGCCATTTCAGGACCCCGGGACTCCCTGCCCTCACTTTCACAGAGGCATCTGGGTGTTCTGAGTGCACAGCTCCTGTCAGCACAGCAGGCTCGGGAGCCCACTCGGCTTTGGGCAACGGTCAGCAAAAAACAGTAACAGCACGATCCCTCCTGCTCACGGGCACCTTCCATGCCGCCAAGTCCTGCAGGAAAAGCCCAGATGACTCCAGGATGGGCCCCTGACTTCCAGGGAGGCCAGCCCCCTCGTTTCTTCACTTTTTTGACCCGTGAGAAAACAGAAGCGTTCGTTATCCAGAAGCGTGTGGACGTCCATGCAACTGGCAGCACCATGCCCTGGGCCAGCAGGAACCAAAGACAGGACATCTGATTCTTTCCTCACCTTCCCTCAAGGACAAGGTCAGCCAGCAGAGCACCGGGGCGAAGATGTGATGGAAGAATGCATTTATAACCAAGGGGAGCCAGATCACCCTCACCAGCTAAGGTTAGGCAATAAACGAGTGCTCAGGTTTGCACAGAATCAGGGCTGTCTCCCTGGAAGAAGGGGACTGTCAACCAGGTTGAGAAGGAGAGGCACCAGGACTGAAGCAGGTACCTAACTTCAGGTGTTAAATTATCTGCACGGTTCTACACGCCTGCTTGCTGGGCAGGGCAGCCACCTGCCAGCTGCTCCTGTGACCTCTGAGAACTGCTGAAGCCTTTGAGGTGTCTGTCCAACACCAGCCGGGATGTATGACAGCTGGGGCGTGTGTTTGGGGCTGTTTCTGAGTGTCGCGGGTGAGAAGATGAAGCGGCCAGTATTTCCTGATCACTCTTGCTGGCTGATTCTGACTTTCATTTAGCCTCAAGCAGTTCTGAGACTCCAGGAGCTAGGGTTGTGTCAGACACTACCAATGAGTGAGGCAGACACACTGAAGCAAGCTGGGCGTGGCAGAAAATCAGGTGTGCCCGAGGCCTGAGCACCCCCTCCCTTTCAGTCCTCACAGCAATCGGATTCCCCAACAGACATGTGGGTCCTGATTGCATGGCTCTGGAAAGGAAAGAGAGGCCGTCCCCAGCACCGCCCCCTCTGCAGACACACGCACACACACACACACACACACACACACACACACACACACACATCTGAACAGGCCAGGCCAGGCCGGGCCAATGCAGTGTCTCGCTGTGAAGTAAGAGGAGAGCAGACGCCCTGTCTGAGAGCCACATGGGCCAGCAGCCTGCGTAGGAGCAGCAAACCATGTCCCAGACTCTGGGTGGGCCTCGTTTATGTCTGGAAAGAAAAGGGATTCTGAGGAGGGCTGGGGCAGGCAGTTGGCTGCACGGCAGGGGGCTCACCCCCATTCACCGCAGCCCAAGGCCCACCATACGGGCCAGGAGGCTCCACAGGCCAGCCCTGGCTGCCAGGGTTCCCTGGGGACAGCTTTGGAGCCCCTGGCTCAGCGGCACCCTTCTCTTGGATGTTTAACCTCCCAAAGTTGTTGGTGGTTGATCAGGCAAGCAGAGGGTGCTTCGATTCTGGCCAGCTTGGAGAGCCCTCTTGCCTCTCCTGTGTGGGATTTTCCTGCCCAAGGGCCTGTTGATGAAGGGGAATATCCCTGGGTCACCACCGGCTACAAGGCCTTTCTTAAAAAAAAAAAAATAAAGCCAGATATAGACAGCACTGCCTGCAGGTGAAGAGCGGGATAGAAACAATTGCCCAGATTCTCCAAGCCCAGAGATCACTCCCACCTTCAGTGTCTGACCTTGGGCCTAAGGGCCCAGATAATTGTCTCATTGGAATTGTCTCATTGGGCCTCCACCCTAGACTGTCTGAATACTTCTGGAGCCCAGCCCTCACCACAGAGGCCATTGTCATTTTTTAAAAATAGTAATAATGGATAAACATTACATTTAAATTGTGATTCGTCTAGACAATGGAATATTATTCAGAGAGAAAGAGAAATGGGCTATCAAGGTACGTAAAGACATGGAAGGAAATGTAAACACATATTGCTAGGTGAAAGAAGCCAGTTCCAAAGACTGCATCCCATATGATTCCGACTCTGTGACATTCTGGAAATGGTAAAACTGTGGGCCGGGTGCAGCGGCTCACACCTGTAATCCCAGCACTTTGGGAGGCCAAGGTGGGCGGCTTATTTGAGGTCAGGAGTTCAAGACCAGCCTGACCAACATGGCGAAACGCCATCTCTACTAAAAATATACATATATATATATATACACACAAAAATTAGCCGGGCTTGGCAACATGTGCCTGTGGTCCCAGCTACTCAGGAGGCTGAGGCAGGAGAATCGCTTGAACCAGGGAGGCAGAGGTTGCGGTGAGCTGAGATCGTGCCACTGTGTATTGGCCTGGGTGACAGAACAAGACTCCATCTCAAAAAAAAAAAAAAAAAAAGGTAAAACTATGAAGACAGTAAAAAGACCAGTGGCCACCAGGGTTTGGAGGGGAACGGAGGACGACTGTGTGGAGCACAGGGGGTTTTGGTGAAGGAAATGATTCTGTAACTTACTAGAATGGTGGATACAGGGCATTGTGTGTTTGCTGAAACCCACAGAGTGTACAACACGAAGAGTGACCTCTAATGTAAACTGTGGACCCTAGTTAATGACAATGTATCAGCATTGGCTCAGTTGGAAGGAATGTGCCACACTAACGCAAGGCCTCAGCAATAGGGAAAGTGTGTATGTTGGCAGTGGGGAGGGTAATACAGGAACACTGTATTTTCCACTCAATTTTTCTGTAAGTCTAAAACTTCTCTAAAATGTAGTCAATTAACTCTAGTCTGGGCAACATAGTGAGATCCCCATCTGTTAAAAAATATTTTTAGTAGTCTCTAAATTAAATAATAATAATAGGTCAGGCGCAGTGGCTCACGCCTGTAATCCCAGCACTTTGGGAGGCCGATGTGGGCGGATCACCTGAGGTCTGGAGTTGGAGACCAGCCTGACCAACATGAAGAAACCCCGTCTCTACTAAAAATACAAAATGAGCACGGTGGTGCATGCCTGTAATCCCAGCTACTCGGGAGGCTGAGGCAGGAGAATCACTTGAACCCAGGAGGCAGAAGTTGTGGTGAGCCAAGATTGTGCCATTGCACTCCAGCCTGGGCAACAAGAGCAAAACTCCATCTCAAAAAATAATAACAATAAATTACACACAACGCACATTTCATTGTGTGTCTATTAACCATGCCTTTTATTTTCTGCATTCTGATGCTTTGACATCTTGGGGCCTTCCAGACGCTGGTGGGACTGCCCCTCCCAGGGTTAGGTAATTCCTAAACGTAGCAAACAGCTCACCTTCTAAAGGGCCTTTCATATGCAAACCAGCCAGTCCAGAGCCCACACCCTAGTCACCTCCTTTATCAGGCTCTCTCACCCTGGGCCACTGTGCACCTGCCCTGATCACCCCAGGGCCAACTGCCAGATATCTTGGGACAACCCCTCTCCTCAGAGCCCTCTGAAATTATTCAAACTAGCAATCCTAAACCTGCTTATCCCACCCAGTCCTTCCCACGGAAGCCACAGGAAAGGCTCCTGCCAGGCTCCACTTCCGTCTGCCTCTGGCCAGCCCTGGTGCTTCCCCGTGTGACCTGCATGGTGTGGTCTGGGCCTTTCTCAGGGCTGTGAGTAATAAACTGTCTTGTGCATGGCCTGGTCTGTTAGCCACATCAGACCTAAATAACAACAGCACCTACATTTTAAACAGCACTGACCTAGGACGGACACAGGGTGAGGCGCTGGACAATTGATCCACCCGGGACTCTCGTTTGGAAGGTGAACTTGGCTCGGTTTTCAGGGCGGCAGCAGCAGCTCCTAAATTGAAGGATTTTTAGCCTGTGGAGTGTCCATGAGATCCATGCTCTCTGGAAGTCTTGGACTGTGGGGTAGGGATGGAGCCCACCCCGTTTAGTCCCCAGATGAATGAACTGAGGCCCAGAGAGAGGAGGATTCGCCCAAAGTAGCCAAGCTCACTAGCAGCCCATCTTGCACTTGGCACATATGGGAAGCCACAGAAACTGGGCACAGCTCAGTGTCTCATGCCCTGCCACGCCTGGGTGGGTGGGGCTCGGACACCCACTGCTAACACAGATGCCTAATTTCAATCAAGCACCCAGACCCCCAGCCCACCCATGGCAAGTGTGTTCCAGCCATGTCGCCTTTCTTCCTGTTCCTCAGTGTCCTGTCCTCCTATCCAGGCCTCACCTGACTTCAGTGCCACCCAGAACCCCAGCCCTCCAGTTCAGGAGGGTTCGAGAAATGCACGTAGGATCTTAGCACTGACACATAGGAGGGTCCCCCGATGCACACGAGCCACCTCCCCTCCCTCAAACCTGCTGCAGGGCAAAGCCAAGCAGATGCTCTTAGCAGAGCAGCCCTGGAATGCCTTGGGAGGCACAACCAGCAGCTGTGTGCAGCTCAAAGGTGGAGCCACTTCCAATGCCCAGAGGAGGTTAGCCAGAGGGGCGAAGAGGACACCAGGCTGTCACATCAGGTCAAGTGATACGTTCAGTGGTGGCCTGACCACAACCAGCTTGGAGAGGAGGGTTTGGGACCTGGACTCTCATGCCCAGACACTCTGTGTGTGTGTGTGTGTGTGTGTGTGTGTGTGTGTGTGTGTGTGTGTGTGTGTGTAGGGGCAGAGTCCAGGCTGTCACATCAGGTCAAGTGATACGTTCAGTGGTGGCCTGACCACAACCAGCTTGGAGAGGAGGGTTTGGGACCTGGACTCTCATGCCCAGACACTCTGTGTGTGTGTGTGTGTGTGTGTGTGTGTGTGTGTGTGTGTGTGTGTGTGTAGGGGCAGAGTGGAACTCTCCCTAAAAGTTCTATTTAAATAGATAATGTTTATCAAGAAGTACCAGACTAGCAGCAGGAAAAATACTTAATAACCACTTAAGTAAACACCAAGATTGGCAGGAACCATTTTTCAAGAGAAAAGAGCTGGGAGAAGGCTGCCAAGCGATAGATGGAAAGTATAATAAATTCCATGTCACTCTAGAGGCTGTGACTCTCCAGGGCACTCTGGGCCCATATCTGTCGCTAAGGTTCTGATGGGCTGGCACAGGACACTTCATCATCTTACTACTTTGACATATCACATCCAAAAAGGTGGTGCTAGGCTTGGGATGTGGTGGCTCTTCTTCCCAAACCATTGGGAGTTTAGAGAGTTCTGTGTCTGTGGAAGGGGAGTTGGCATCAAGCTCGCTGAGGCAGTGGCACCGGGAGGAAAGAGCATTTCCCAGGAGCCAGTGTCCAGGGCAGAGGATGGGAGGTGACCTTAGGTGATGACATATGAAGAGGGGCTATTCCTCCTCCTTCATGCAAGGATCATGCAGCTGACCCTAAGCCAGCCTCCAGGCACTCTGGCCAAGCCTCATGTGCTCTCATCCTTCCCCAGTAGTTCCCAGCATGGGGCAAACAGTTCTGTCTTCTCAAAACCCAGGCGAATGTGTCTCCTTTGCAGATGCTTCAGAATCCAGAGCCAGAACTCTGCAGAATGAGGCAGCTGGAGTGCCCCAGTGGAACCTCATTCTGCAGACCTAGCCCAGGGGAGGTTACCGGGCAGGCAGCTTCAGAAACCCACAGACAAGCAAAGGGATGTTTTATTTGAGACCACAAGGCCATAGTGATTCCCAACTCACCAATCCATGCTCCAACACTGACCTGCTGTGTGAACTCAGACGAGCCCCTTAACCTCTCCTCCACCTCAGGTTTTCTCACCTGTCAAATGCAATTCACAGTTTTAGCTCTGCCAACCCCACCAGGCTGTGGGCAGATCAGGTGAGAAAATGGGATGGGCTTGCATTTAGCCCTCCTCTGTGGTCCTCCCTGCAGCGGCTGAGGATGGTAATAACGACAGCAGCCGAGCTTCGTTGAGTATGTTGCACAACAACTCATTTCACTCTCCCAGCAACCCCATTTTTCAGATGAGGAAACTGAGGTGTAGAAAAGGTAAGAAATTGACCAAAGTCAGAGTGAACTAGCAGTGAGGCTGGGTCTCCGCCTTAGATCTGTCCAGCAGCCCCTGGGCCAGGTTTCTCAGGCATTGGCTCTCCACCTTTGTGATTTTTGCCAGATCTGTGTCCCACCCTGAACTATGATGTATAATATTGCGTTTGTATGTATTAGGTATCGTCATTTATTCAACACATTTTTATTGAGGACCTAATAGATGTGCCAGGCACCATTCCAAGTTTAGAGATACGGAGTAAACAAAAGGGACAAATATACCTACCCATGTAGGGCTTTTAATTTTTTGAGATAGGGTCTTGCTCTGTCACCCAGGCTGGAGTGCAGTGGTGCAATCACGGCTCACTGCAGCCTCTGCTTCTGAGCTCAAGTGATCCTCCCACCTCAGCCTCCGAAGTAGCTGGGACTACAGGTGCATACCGCCATGCACACCTAGTTTTTTTTGTTTTGGTTTGGTTTGGGTTTTTGTTTGTTTGTTTGTTTTTGTTTTGTTTTGTTTTGCTTTGTTTTTGTAGAGACAAGTTTCACCATGTTTCCCAGGCTGGTCTCAAACTCCTGGGCTCAAAAGCAATCCACCTACCTCAGTCTCCCAAAGTGCTGGGATTACAGGTATGAGCCACCACTCCTAACCAATAACCTTCTCACTTTTAAAGTAACATTTATTTTCAGTCTGGGTGTGGTGGCCTATAATCCTAGCACTTTGTGAGGCCAAGGCAGGCAAATCACTTGAGGTCAGGGCTTCAAGACCAGCCTGGTTAATATGACCAAACCCCGTCTCTACCAAAAATACAAAAATTAGCCAGGTGTGGTGGTGCTCGCCTGTAGTCCCAGCTACTTGGGAGGCTGAGGCACGAGAATCACTTGAACCCGGAGGCAGAGGTTGAAGTGAGCCAAGATCCCGCCACTGTCCTCCATCCCGGGTGACAAAGGGAGACTCTGTCTCAAAAGAAAAAAAAAAAAGTAGCATTGATTTTTAAAAGACAAGTTCATGTCGCTACTACAAATGAAAATCCAGTATTGGATGTTCTGATCCTGTAAACATAAATAACATTAGAAATCAAGGTCAGCAAAGTCTAGCTGAGTATTCTTGTCTGCTAAAGGGTTGAATCCTGAAAAACGCTCTTGTTTGCTTAAAAAGGAGATTTCCAGTCTTCAAAAATGTCTAAACATGGAATTATCCCATGACCCAGGAATTCCGCTCTTAGTATACACCCAAAAGAATTGAAAACAGATATCCGAATCCTTGCACACAAACCTTCCCAGGAGCACGTTCACTCACAGGAGCAGAGAGGTAGAAACAACCCAAATGTCCGCCCGGGGCCGAATGAACACACAAAATGTGGTTGACCCGCACAGCGGAGTATCACAAAAGGAGGGTCACAGCTGGGTTTGGCGACTTACGC